>NW_021286893.1:0-715 GCF_002162155.2 Triticum dicoccoides
GAACCCTGCGGTGAGTTTACGTGTCGGTCATCAACACTGGCAGTTTTGGCCGATTCTGGCCCGTTTCTTGGACTATTACTCACTGTTTTGTGGTCCCGGAGTGATTTCCATGATTAACAAACCCTGGAAAGCGTTTACGTGTCAGTTATCAACACTGGCAGTTTTGGCCAATTCTGGCCCGTTTCATGGACTATTACAAACTGTTTTTCGGTCCCGGAGTGATTTCCACGATTAACGAACCCTGGGGTGCGTTTACGTGTCGGTCATCAACACTCGCAGTTTTGGCTGATTCTGGCCCGTTTCTTGGATTATTACTCACTGTTTTGAGGTCCTGAAGCAATTTCCATAGTTATTGAACCCCAAGATGCACTTATATGTTGGTCATCAAGATTGGCAGTTTTGGCCGATTATGGCCCATTTCATGGACTATTACTCACTGTTTTGGGGTCGCGGAGTGATTTCCATGATTAACGAACCTTGGGTGCGTTTACGTGTCGGTCATCAAAACAGGCAGTTTTGGCCGATTCTGGCCCGTTTCATGGACTACTACTCACTGTTTTGCGGTCCCGGAGTGATTTCCATGATTAACGAACCCTGGGGTGAGTTTACGTGTCGGTCATCAACACTGGCAGTTTTGGCCGATTCTGGCCCGATTCTTGGACTATTGCTCACTGTTTTGTGGTCCCGGAGTGATTTCCACGATTAACGAACCCTG
>NW_021286894.1:0-771 GCF_002162155.2 Triticum dicoccoides
GGGTTCAATAACTATGGAAATTGCTTCAGGACCTCAAAACAGTGAGTAATAATCCAAGAAACGGGCCAGAATCAGCCAAAACTGCGAGTGTTGATGACCGACACGTAAACGCACCCCAGGGTTCGTTAATCGTGGAAATCACTCCGGGACCGAAAAACAGTGAGTAATAGTCCATGAAACGGGCCAGAATTGGCCAAAACTGCCAGTGTTGATAACTGACACGTAAACGCTTTCCAGGGTTTGTTAATCATGGAAATCACTCCGGGACCACAAAACAGTGAGTAATAGTCCAAGAAACGGGCCAGAATCGGCCAAAACTGCCAGTGTTGATGACCGACACGTAAACTCACCGCATGGTTTGTTAATCATGGAAATCACTCCGGGACCGCAAAACAGTTATTAATAGTCCATGAAACAGGCCAGAATCGGCCAAAACTGCCAGGGTTGATGACCAACATGTAAGCACACCTTGGGGTTCAGTAACTGTGGAAATCGCTTGGGAACTCAAAACGATGAGTAATAATCCAAGAAACGGGCCAGAATCGGCCAAAACTGTGAGTGTTGATGACCAACACATAAATGCACCCCAGGGTTCATTAATCATGGAAATCACTCCATGACCCAAAACAGTGAGTAATAGTCCATGAAATGGGCTAGAATCGTCCAAAACTGCCAGTGTTTATGACGGACATGTAAGCGCATCTTGGGGTTCAATAACTATGGAAATCGCTTCGGGACCTCAAAATAGTGAGTAATAATCCAATAAACGGG
>NW_021286895.1:0-1159 GCF_002162155.2 Triticum dicoccoides
GATTATGGAGGTGGTAAAAGAGTTCGTCGTAAAGGTTACGACGATGCAAGCTTGACACCTATCCGGATAGCTCTGAGTAGAGAGACCGGATACATATAATGGAGCAATAATTTAGAATAGCTCCAAGTAGAACAGTTGTTTGGAATAGCTCCAAATAGAGCGTGGTAGCTGCATCTAGGAGATGACATAGAGATTTGTAAAGCACACACGGATCTGAAAGGTTTAGACCCGTTGACTAAAACCTCTCTCACAAGCAACATGATCAAACATAAAACTCATTGAGTGTTAATCACATAGTGATGTGAACTAGACTACTGACTCTAGTAAACTCTTGGGTATTAGTCACATGGCGATGTGACCTGTGAGTGTTAATCACATGGCGATGTGAACTAGATTATTGACTCTAGTGCAAGTGGGAGACTGTTGGAAATATGCCCTAGAGGCAATAATAAAAGTTTTATTATTATATTTCTTTGTTCATGATAATAGTCTTTTATTCATGCTATAACTGTATTATCCTAAAATCGTAATACACGTGTGAATACATAGACCACAATATGTCCCTAGTGAGCCTCTAGTTGACTAGCTCGTTGTGATCAACAGATAGTCATGGTTTCCTGGCTATGGACATTGGATGTCGTTGATAACGGGATCACATCATTAGGAGAATGATGTGATGGACAAGACCCAATCCTAAGCACAGCACAAAGATCATGTAGTTCGTTTGCTAGAGCTTTGCCAATGTCAAGTATCTCTTCCTTTGACCATGAGATCGTGTAACTCCTGGATACCGTAGGAGTGCTTTGGGTGTATCAAACGTCACAACGTAACTGGGTGACTATAAAGGTGCACTACAGGTATCTCCGAAAGTATCTATTGTTTTATGCGGATCGAGACTGGGATTTGTCACTCCGTGTAAACGGAGAGGTATCTCTGGGCCCACTCGGTAGGACATCATCATATGCGCAATGTGACCAAGGAGTTGATCACGGGATGATGTGTTACGGAACGAGTAAAGTGACTTGCCGGTAACGAGATTGAACAAGGTATCGGTATACCGACGATCGAATCTCGGGCAAGTAAAATACCGCTAGACAAAGGGAATTGTATACGGGATCGATTGAGTCCTTGACATCGTGGTTCATCCGATGAGATCATC
>NW_021286896.1:0-1223 GCF_002162155.2 Triticum dicoccoides
CAAACAATGTGCAACAATATGATGCATGCATGAAACATAGCAATATGAGTGTGTTGGGCTAATGCAACTAAGACCAGAAGGGTTTGAACCAATTTGAATCAAAGATTCAAATTTCAAACTCAAACATGGCCTTTTAAAGTGTTTTTCCTTGTTCTGTATTAAACATCAGGTTAACTTGTTTAATCATGCATGAAAATAGTACAGATGGATAGATTGGATTTTTCTGATCATTTTTCATATATAATTTGTCTGATTTGGAGTTACAGAATAAAAGTTATGAATTTTTAAAGTTTAAACTATATTCTGGAATTTCCTATATTAGATTAATTCCAGAAAATCAATTATTGCGTCAGCCTGACGTCAGTGTGACGTCAGCAGGTCAACGGGACACGTCCGGGTCAAACCTGACAGTGGGTCCCGCGTGTCAGTGTGATTAGATTAATTAAAGTTTAATTAAAACTAAACCTGTTTAATTAACAGGGCTGGGCCCCACCTGTCATTGACTCAGGGGAGTCAACCAGGGCCCACCCGTGATCAAACCCGGGTCGGCTGCACCGGCGTTTAGCCGCCGGCGAGCCCGACGCGGCGGCGGAAGTGGTTTTGGCTGTTTCGGCCGCCAAATGGGTCGCGGAGACCACCGGAGTGGAGCTGAGGACGAGCCGCAGCTCTTGGTGGAGTCCGTTGGGGTCGGGGTGGCCGGAGTTGGCGCCGGCGACGACTTTGGCGGCCACCGTGGTTCGGCCAAAGTCCAACTTGTCGCTAGGGGGATCGGTGAGGTGCGGGGAGTAGCTAGTTAGGTGCTACGTGACGCGGTGAGCATGATGGACACCGTGGAGTGGCCGGAGGGTGACCGGGAGCACGTCGGCGACGAGCTCCACGGCGGTGGGTGCGGTTGAGCTCCGGGAGGTCGCTACATGGCTCGGGAGCAAGAAAAGAGGGGGGGGGATGGCTAAGCTCACAGTGAGTGCGACGAAGCCCTTGGTGCGGCCGGAGATGGACCGGAGCGACGACGACGTTGAAGGGGATCTCCGGCGACGGCGGTTCGGGCGAGGTCGTTGCGGTGGACTCGGGCGTTGCGAGCGCTCGGGGCTCGGCTTGCTCGATGGAGTGGACAGCGGCGGAGCTCCTGGACACGACGAGAGGACGCACGGGCGGCGGGGAGCACGGCTACGACGAAGGCACGGCGATGGTGGCGTCGGTCATGGCGGGGGAGCGCGAGGGGG
>NW_021286897.1:0-1311 GCF_002162155.2 Triticum dicoccoides
CCTGCTCATCACCGCTAGATGGTGGACGCCACGGAGATCGTCATCATCACTCGCGACCGCTTTATCACGAGGGTGCCGCGGAGGACGATGATATGGAGCACGCCACGAAGAGCCTGTCGTCGATGTCGTCAAGCCGGCCCCATGGAAGCCGACGACACGGAGGTCGCCGAGATGTCATCCCCTTCGTCACGGTGACTCCATGTAGCTCGACGGCACCGAGGGCCTCATCACTCCTCACATCTACTTCATCATGATGAGGCAGCGGAAGACGACGAAGTGGAGCATGCCACGACGTTGCCCGTTGTCGATGTTATCAAGCCGCCACCATGGCGTGGAGGTCGATGGCACTGAGGTCGCCATCACCGTTCTACGGAGCCCGTGTCCGCTTCATCGCACAAGAGAAACATCATTCAAGAAGAAGCACGCCTATCAAGCCGTGCGTTCTTCCGTGAAGACGGAGCACTTGCTGGCGGCTCCTTGAGGTGGACGCGTTGAAGACATCGTGCAACCTGTAACATCGCCGAAGCACTCGCCGGCGGTTCTTCGTCGGCACCTACCAGCAACATCGAGCAACGGTGCAGCCAATGTTGTGACGGAAGCAAACGATGCCCTACCTCTGAGCCGACGCCTTGCCGGGTCCGCCTTTCCCTCGTCACAGCAGGAGCATCGACGGCCGGCTTCCCATCACCGAGAGACCACCTTGTGCCACAAAGTGCCTCTAAACTATCGCTAAATAGGCGAATTAGTATGCACACTATGCCTCATGTGCACGTACATGGGCCATGCATGTACGTGGATGTTGGCTGGATGGCAACGTACGCGTTCATTAGATTCACAAAAAGAAATGCATGGAAGAAGCTACACATAAGCTATCACCCGAAGACGAAGCCAATGAAGCTGTTCGACACCATCTACTTCGTCATGCTCGGTGTCGCCAAAGATGGAGACGCGCAGCACCCCACCTCCTGCTTGTCCACCCCGTCTTACTGTAGAGCTCTGAAGATGAACATGTGAGCACGGCGACGTCCACTCCGCGCCCGGACGCGAAGTGAAGGCTGAGGTCCTACACCACGATGCCATGATTCAGATAGCCTCCTACCCCCGTGTCGCTGCTACCGGCGCCACACTCATTCGGAGGCCGAAGCCGAGAAAGTCGGCGCCGCCCGAGGACAAGGTGCGGCCGCAGGGCGACGTGACTTCAACAACAACACCGTTCCTCTACGATCTCGTGAGACGATGCCTTGACTACGCCGACTGCCGTGGACTCGGCGTCTGACCGGGACGAGGTGTCGACCACTCAGGCCATGCTGG
>NW_021286898.1:0-1381 GCF_002162155.2 Triticum dicoccoides
GCATCCGGGGGTCGGACATAAGTCCGTTGAAAATTTGCCCGAAAAGCGTCTTCGAGCTCTTCCCAGCTTCCAATGGAGTTTTTGGAGAGGCTTTTAAGCCAGTGCCGAGCATATAGTCCTCAATCCAGACCCCAGGGTCTGTTGTTCCGTCGTATGCCTCTATGTTTACGGGTTTGAATCCCTCTGGAAATTCATGGTCCAGCACCTCATCGGTGAAACATAGGGGGTGTGCGGCACCCCTGTATCTGGGTGTACCGCGTTGTTCTGATGTTTGTTGTGTTACATCATATGCTGGGGCACGCTTGCGTGGTCCATAGATGGATCTGGTTGCGTCGTCCTTTTGGTGCGAGCCCTCATGTGGATCGTGTATCGGCTTGTGAGTGGCGTTGTTTGCCGCTCCATGCTGGCCGTGAGGTCGTCCATCCGGCCAGGTGGCCGTTTTGATTTTTGGTTGTGGGGGATCTAGGGCCTCCTCATCGAACTCGGGTAGCAATTTCCGCTTGAGGTAGCTCTTGGTGGGGCGATTACCACCATACTTCGCTGTTGTGTTGAGTACTTTACTCCATCTGATTTGGAGTGTGTCCTGCGCAGCCTTGAGCCTTTGCTTCTGCTTTTTCAGACTCCTCGCGGTGGCAACAAGCCTTTGACGGGCATTCTGCTGCTCCGGGTGCCTGTCCGGCGTTATGTCATCCGGACTATTATCTTTGACAGAATTGGTTTGTTCGGTTTGATTCTCCATATTGTCGTGGTCCAGCAGTGGTTCGCCCTGCTCCAACGCTGGGTCTGTATGATCGTTATTTCTGCCGAGGCGGGATTTGGGGCGGCGCTTATGCCGCCGCTTTGACTGCTTCTCGAGGGGACAAGCCTTCGTTGCGTCCTTCCGTTCCTCGTCGTCGTCTTCTTTTGGTGTGTCCACCATGTATACGTCATATGATGAGGTGGACGTCCAGCGCCCTGTGGGCGGTGGTTCCTCTTCGCCTCCCGCATCGTCGTCCATACCGTCGATGTCTTCGGAGTCGAAGTCGAGCATGTCGGTTGAGTCATCGACAGTGGCTACTAAGTGGGTGGTGGGTGGGCCTCGAATTTCTTTGTCGTCCGCATCCCAATCCTGCTGGACATAGTTCGGCCAGGATTCTCCTGACAAGGAGAGAGACCTTAATGAGTTCAGTATGTCGCCAAAGGGCGAGTGCTGAAAAATATCCGCGGAGGTAAAATCCATGATCGGCGCCCAATCGGATTCAATGAAAGCACCAATGTCGGTGTCAAAACCGGCGGATCTCGGGTAGGGGGTCCCGAACTATGCGTCTAAGCCGGATGGTAACAGGAGGCAGGGGACACAATGTTTTACCCAGGTTCGGGCCCTCTTGATGGAGGTAAAACC
>NW_021286899.1:0-1222 GCF_002162155.2 Triticum dicoccoides
CGACGGCCGAGACTTGCCAGTCCCACTCCCCTTCGAAGAGGTGAGGGAGTTCCGCCTCCAGGATGGGGATGGAGAGCTTGCCCGGCGCCGCCGAAATGATCGCCGTATCCGAGACGAGAGGGGCACGGACCTCCTCCCCCTCCGTGTCCACGAAAGGGAGGCAGAAGAAGCCTTCGCCCGGAATCGCGTTGCCCATGATCTGCAGCGCCAGGGGCCTCCCCCTCGTGGGGCAGTAGGCAGACGCATGTCCTTCCCCGTGGCAGACGACACACAGGGGCTTGAAGGAGCACATGTTCTGGTAGTGCCCCACCCTGCCGCACTTGAAACACTCCGGCCCGTCGGCCTCTTCCACGGGGATCGGGGCGTCCGCCGATCCCTTAGAAGCCTCGGGGCCAGCCGCCAACTGCAGCGGCGCCGAGCCGTCCCCTTTATGCTTCGGCTTCTTGGCCTGCGGAACCCCGGCCCGCTCGCCGCCCAGAGGGAGCTGGGACTCCTTCCGCTTGAGCTCCTTCTTCTGCTCGAGTCCCCGCCGCCGATACTCCTCCTTCTTCCTCTTCTTTCGCTCTCGCTCCTCGTCCTTCTTCCGCTCCTGCTCAGCGATCCACCATGGAGGCGGCGGCCCCCAGCCCCCATCCTCCGCTGGAGACGCTGGCACCTTGGCGAGCGCCTTCGCCCGCAGATCCTTTTCACGCTGTCGCTCCGCCGCCGGGATCGGGGGTGACATGGGGGGCTTGTCACTCCGGCGGGACCCCATCCGCACCGCAGTGTCGTATGAGCACGAAAGGGAAGGAGGAGGGGCGGATCGGAGCAGACGGCGCGCGAGATGTCCGAAGCGCCGCACCTGCGTGGGAGAGGCAGGAAACCCTAGCGATAGATCTAGGGTTCCTTTCGGAACCCACATCCACCTATTAATAGGAGGAGACGGCCTCGGCTTCTCCGTCACGCTGGGCCCGGGCCGAGGCGCAGGCTCGCAACCGGCCACTTGGCCTGATTGGACTAGCCCCGACTCGGTGGGTAGCCCCTGCCCCCCTCCTGGCCCAGTCACGGTGGAGAGCGACATTGAGCCCACCGGCCCCGCAGGCGCTGAAGCCTGCTGGCCCAACGCAGGGTCCCCCAGCCCACCCCCTGGCAGGCTGGGCCAGTCACTTTGGCCCAACACCGGAACAGGCCCAGCCGTCGGTGCCCCGGAAACCCTAGCCAGGTTCCGTGCAGCCCCTGCCCG
>NW_021286900.1:0-1354 GCF_002162155.2 Triticum dicoccoides
TAGACTACGGGTATCTCCGAAAGTGTCTGTTGGGTGACATGGATCAAGACTGGGATTTGTCACTCCGTATGACGGAGAGGTATCACTGGGCCCACTCGGTAATGCATCATCATAATGAGCTCAGAGTGACCAAGTGTCTGGTCACGGGATCATGCATTACGGTACGAGTAAAGTGACTTGCCGGTAACGAGATTGAACGAGGTATTGGGATACCGACGATCGAATCTCGGGCAAGTAACATATCGATAGACAAAGGGAATAGCGTACGGGATTGATTAAATCCTCGACATCGTGGTTCATCCGATGAGATCATCATGGAGCATGTGGGAGCCAACATGGGTATCCAGATCCCGCTGTTGGTTATTGACCGGAGAGTCGTCTCGGTCATGTCTGCTTGTCTCCCGAACCCGTAGGGTCTACACACTTAAGGTTCGGTGACGCTAGGGTTATGAAGATACGTATATGCAGAAACCCGAATGTTGTTCGGAGTCCCGGATGAGATCCCGGACGTCACGAGGAGTTCCGAAATGGTCCGGAGGTAAAGAATTATATATAGGAAGTGCTATTTCGGGCATCGGGACAAGTTTCGGGGTTATCAGTATTGTACCGGGACCACCGGAAGGGTCCCGGGGGTCCACCGGGTGGGGCCACCTGTCCCGGGGGGCCACATGGGCTGTAGGGGGTGCGCCTTGGCCTAGATGGGCCAAGGGCACCAGCCCCTATAGGCCCATGCGCCTAGGGTTTCCACCATGGAAGAGTCCATGTGGTGGAAGGCACCCCTAGGTGCCTTGGGGCGGAGGGAAACCTCCCCTTGGCCGCCGCCCCCCCTAGTAGATGCCATCTACTAGGGCCGGCGCCCCCCTGGCACCCCTATATATAGTGGGGGGAGAGGAGGGATTTTACACCAGCCCCTGGCGCCTCCACCTCCCCCCGTTACGTCTCTCCCTCATAGTCTCGGCGAAGCCCTGCTGCTGTGACGCCCTGCATCCACCACCACGCCGTCGTGCTGCTGGATCTTCATCAACCTCTCCTTTCCCCTTGCTGGATCAAGAAGGAGGAGACGTCTCCCGTCCCGTACGTGTGTTGAACGCGGAGGTGCCGTCCGTTCGGCGCTGGTCATCGGTGATTTGGATCACGTCGAGTACGACTACATCATCACCGTTCTTTTGAACGCTTCCGCTCGCGATCTACAAAGGTATGTAGATGCATCCAATGACTCGTTGCTAGATGAACTCCTAGATGATCTTGGTGAAACGAGTAGGAAAATTTTTGTTTTCTGCAACGTTCCCCAACAGTGGCATCATGAGCTAGGTCTATGCGTAGTTCTTCTTGCGCGAGTAGAACACAATTTGTT
>NW_021286901.1:0-2994 GCF_002162155.2 Triticum dicoccoides
TCGAAATGTCTTGTTGTACCGGGATACCGAGTCTGATCGGAACGTCTCGGGAGGAGGTCTATTCCTTCGTTGACCGTGAGAGCTTGTGATGGGCTAAGTTGGGACACCCCTGCAGGGATTTGAACTTTCGAAGCCGTGCCCGCGGTTATGGGCAGATGGGAATTTGTTAACGTCCGGTTGTAGAAAACCTGAAGTTGACCTTAATTAAAATATATCAACTGCGTGTGTAACCGTGATGGTCTCTTTCTGGCGGAGTCCGGGAAGTGAACACGGTGTTGGAGTTATGCTTGACGTAGGTTGTTTTAGGATCACTTCTTGATCATACTTTTATCGACCGTGCTTTGCCTTCTCTTCTCGCTCTCATTTTGTGTATGTTAGCCACCAGATATGCTAGTCGCTTGCTGCAGCTCCACCTCATACCTTTTACCTTACCCATAAGCTTAAATAGTCTTGATCGCAAGGGTGCGAGATTGCTGAGTCCCCGTGACTCACAGATACTTCCAAAACCAGCTTGCAGGTGCCGTTGAACCATGCAGGTGACGTAACCAAGCTCAGGAGGAGCTTGATGAAGATCTTGTCCTTTGTGTTGTCCCGTTTCCAGTTGATCAGTAGTGGAGCCCAGTTGGCGTCGATCGGGGACCTTTGTCGCATTTGGGGTTCTTCTTTTATTTTGGTTTCGTAGTCAGACCTTGAGTGTATTTGGATGATGTAATGCTTTATTCATGTAATTGTGTGAAGTGGCGATTGTAAGCCAACTATGTATCTTTCCCTTATGTATTACATGGGTTGTGTGAAGATTACCTCACTTGCGACATTGCTTTCAATGCGGTTATGCCTCTAAGTCGTGCTTCGACACGTGGGAGATATAGCCGCATCAAGGGCGTTACAAGTTGGTATCAGAGCCTTCCCCGACCTTAGGAGCCCCCACTGCTTGATCGTTTTTAGCAGCCGTTGTTGAGTCTAGAAAAATGTTTTGAGTCATTTAGGAATTATATATCGGAGAGTCTAGGAATTATTTTTACTTCCCAGTCTCCTCATCGCTCCGGTAAGGCATCCTGACATAGAGTTTTGACTCTTCTCTTCTCAAATTTCACTAAATTTTTTTAGGATCACGCGGGTATCTTGGAATCGTTCCGATGGTTTTATAACGAGAACATTGTCTTGGTGCCTCCTGTCAGGGGTTTTGTGGAAGTGTCCCGGGGAGTTGAGCTCTGAGGTGTTGTCGTCATAATTTTATCGTTGCAGTTCTGGAATACCTGAGTTTAGTACGCCGACATCGAAAATCTCTTTTATGCAGTTCGTTGGTGAGATAACCTCGACGCCACCCAGTACTGGGGCGGGAGTTCGGGGGTATCGCCATAACTTGTATAACGGATGCTTTTCAAAGGTTGAGGTAGATGGTTTCCAAAGTTTTTCTCGGTTATGTGTTGAAGGATGGATACAGCTGGATGTAGGATTTGTTAGATTTGGGTGAGATATTATGCTTCCCCTCTATCCCCAACACCTGATTGCATAACCGGAAAGGTTCGGGAGTTTCATAGGTGGGAATTCAAGTAGCTCTTAGGATATCTTTCCGACAGATGTATGATATGAAATTGGGGTTCGACGTCTAGTGGTCCGCCTATTCACAGTCGGTTTTACAGTGGTCTCGTTGTGTCTTAAAGAGTCCTTGGCTATGCCGACTCGGGGATGCTTCGTATGTCATGTGCACTGCCTTGTACATGATGGTGCTGTACGATCGAGCCCGTGTAGGCCCCACCACGAAAACTTCGGACGAAATCTCTATCATATGTTTGTTCCGGCTTATTCTGCAAGCCAATCCTTTGTTTTGTTTTGAGTTGTGGTATTCGGGTTGCTTCGAAGTCAAATGTTGATTCCATACCTTTCCTAAACAGTCTTCTCATATTCCTGTGTGAATACTAATCCTTCTTGATCATCGAGTTTGTCATGTCAATCCTTTTCACCGGCTTGTTTCTCTTCAAGTGGATCCGATCCTTTTAACATCAGCAAGATCAAGTATCAATTCTTCTCAATGGTGTTCGTTTCACCCATTCCAAATTGTCTTTGTTTTTCCCACCCTCCCTCCCTTTGTTCTTTTCAATCAATATTCTTATCCGGTGATTCTCATGAAGATTCTAACGGAGCTTCAAGTTCGTCTCTCATCACTTGTTTTCTTCTCCGGTGGAACCAAGTCAAGCTTTCGGTGTTGATCATATCTGTTTTCCTCATTTCAAATGCCTTCTCTTGCCGGTGCTTCTCATATTCATTCATTTCTCGCTATTCTTTTATTCCGGAGTGCTCAAGATATCTCGAAGATTCGTGTTTCCACTCTACATTCATTCAAGCTCTTTCGAGGTTGTTATCTCAGTCAAGACATTTAATTCAACCGGTGCAATCTCTCTTTTAAATCTTTTCAACGGTGTTCTTTTGAGTGGGCCCTAATCCACAGGTCTATTCCCAGGATCTTACCTGACTCTTCTTATTCTCCCAGAGTTATTCTCAAATTCATTTCAAGTTTGACGTAAGAATGAATTGTCATCAGTCAAATGTCTTTCTCCAAGATCGGTTAAATTCTTTTCACCGTTGGCTCAACCTTTCTATTCGTCATCCCGGAGTATCTCAACAAGTCTTGGTGGTGTTTCTCGTTGTCACTCTCAGATTTTGAGGACTGAAGAAGATTTTCCTCTCAATCTTGCTCCATTCTCTTCAAGATTCGTGATTCTAGCTTGTTGCCATTCTCTCATAATTGTTCGATTGTGAGAATTCTTTTATCCATCCGGAGCAATTCAGGAGCCTTTTCAGTTTGTTATCCGGAGTCCATCATCTCAAAATTTATTCATTCTCAGCCTTCAGTTATCATTCTCCAATCTTACGGGTGCTTCGTTCAAGCGATCTTTAATCAGTTTGTGATCCCTTCGTTCTCATGGATCTAAATTCTCTCAAGCATCTTCGTTTAATTGCTAATCCTTCCCGGTGTTTCTTCATGTTTTAATC
>NW_021286902.1:0-749 GCF_002162155.2 Triticum dicoccoides
TCAAGTGGGGGCGAGTTGTCACATCCCTAGTCTGGTATGACTTAGACTAGCTAGCTATTTGTGCATCATATTTAAATTTCATTTAAATTTGAAATGAGGATTGGTGGAAACCTCAGAATCATTTTTTGAAAATGACCCAAATAAAAATTTCTCCAAAAGGGTCCAAGAAAATGCTCATGTTGCCCTCTGAAAATATTGGACAGAGATAAAAATCAAAACAATATTTTTAGGAGCTCATGGACATTTATTTTGGCCATTTGGATTAATTTGATAAATATTTGCATTGGAAATATATTTCTATATATATGAAATATGGTCCAAAAATTATGCCAATTATAAAAGAGCTCTGGAATAATACCATTAGCCCCTACAAAAATTGGCATAATAAAATTAAATGATTTAATATATTTATTAAATCAAACAAATGTCAGAAAATTAGAAAAGAAAACAGAAAAGGGGAGAGAGACTTACCTGGGCCACTTACCTGGCCCATCTCCAGCTGGCGGCCCAGCCCACCCCCGCTGCTTTCTGTCGTCTTCCTCCTCGGACAGAAGGACGAGGGCGTGTGCCCGACGCTCGCCGGCACGCGCGCGCGCCACCTCCCCCCTGTTGGCCACCTCCTGCTTCCCCGGACTCCCTCCCAATGCCACGGAGACGGCCACGCACCCCAGGCCCTCTCATTCCTCCTCCCCCCCATGCTCATCCCCTCCTCTGGCTCCCCCTCACTTCCACCGAACGCGGCCGCCGCC
>NW_021286903.1:0-1323 GCF_002162155.2 Triticum dicoccoides
AAGTTGACGAAGTGACCAACCACGAGAAACAGCAATGGAGAGAAGAAGCCGAATAGTGGTAGGCTTGACGACAGGACTGAAGGTGTCCTCATAGTCAAGACCATGACGCTGCCGAAAACCGCGAGCAACAAGTCGCGCTTTGTAACGCTCAATAGATCCATCCGAATGCTTCTTCACTTTGAATACCCATTTTGAGTCAATAACATTTACCCGTGGTGGTGGAGGAACGAGAGTCCATGTCTTGTTACGAAGAAGAGCATGAAACTCCTGCTCCATAGCCTCTCGCCAATGTGGAATGCGCAGGGCAGCCTGATATGAGCGAGGCTCAGAAGATGGATCCGCAACAGCAGCAGCCAAACAAGCAGCCAACCAAGCAACCGTACCATCCTTACGTTCCTTAGGTTTGAAAATGCCACTGCGACTGCGTGTATGTGGTTGGGACACAGGAACCACCGAGGTCGACGGAGCAGCCTGCAACGGGCTGGAGGACGGCGACGTTGACGAGTCAGCCGGTGACGAGGAGCCAGTCACGGTAGCCTCGGACTCGGTTGGCGAAGAAGGCCGACCCACCGGCGAAACCGGCAGAGCAGACGAAGCAGCTGGCGACTCCGGCATCACAGACCGGGCCGATGGCGAGCTCGGCATAGTGGGCCGTGGCGCGGCCGGTGTCGCGGGCCGATCCGCTGATGAAGGCGACGTGAGGACCCGAGCCGCGGGCGAAGACGGCGTGACGGGCCGAGCCGCAGGCGAAGACGGCGTGACGGGCCGAGCCGCGGGCGACTCGGCGGCCGCTGGCGAAACGGACCAAGCAGTGGAGATGCTCGGCGCGACGGGCTCGTCGGGTGACCATGCATGGGCATGCGAATCGATGCCATGCAACATAGGGCGATCGACGTGCCCACCAGAAGACGACGATGATGATGGTGAATCCTCCAACAGCTCCAAACGAGCTCCACGTCCGGTTCCTGCACCATGGTTAGGTAACAGCAAAGGAGAGTATGCAACATCATCAAATTGGTCAGAAGCAACAGAGGATGAATGCAGGGATGGTGGTTCGACAGTGGACACAGGAAGGTTGGCAAAGGGAAAAACATGCTCATCAAACACGACGTCCCGAGATATATAGACACGATTAGTGGGAACATGAAGACATTTGTAACCTTTATGAAGAGAGCTATAGCCAAGAAAAACACACTTCTTAGAACGAAACTCAAGCTTGCGCTTGTTATATGGACGAAGATGCGGCCAGCAAGCACACCCAAATACCTTGAGAAAGGTATAATCAGGTTGTTCATTAAGGAGAACCTCAATGGGAGTCTTCAT
>NW_021286904.1:0-1051 GCF_002162155.2 Triticum dicoccoides
AGATGGATAGATTGGATTTTTCTGATCATTTTTCATATATAATTTGTCCAATTTGGAGTTACAGAATAAAAGTTATGAATTTTTGAAGTTTAATTAATATTCTGGAATTTCCTGATTTAATTTAAATCCAGAAATATCATTTACTGCGTCAGCCTGACGTCACAGTGACATCAGCAGGTCAACAGGGCTGGCTCGGGTCAAACCTGACGTGTGGGGTCCACACGTCAGTGACACAGGGGCTAATCCCGTGTTGACCCGGGCTGGTTAGCTTTGACTAAGCCCTGGGGCCCACTTGTCAGCGTCAGTAGGTGGTGGTTTAGTGG
Source organism: Triticum dicoccoides (assembly GCF_002162155.2). NCBI lineage: Eukaryota > Viridiplantae > Streptophyta > Magnoliopsida > Poales > Poaceae > Triticum > Triticum dicoccoides. The sequence goes on from NW_021286904.1 coordinate 324, forward strand.
CTAATTAACTAGGCCATGTCAGCTCGCCGGAGTTCTGGCCGGCGGCGACCATCAGTGCGGCGGCGATAGTGGTTTTGGTCGTTTCGGCCACCAAATGAACCGCGGAGGCCACCGGAGTGAAGCTGAGGACGACCCGCGGCTCTTGGCGGAGCCCGTTGGGGTCGGGGTGGCCGGAGTCGACGGCGGCGAGCTCGGCTGCGGCGGCCGGGGTTCGGTCGTGCACGGGAACGGTGTTGCAGGGTGTTAGGGGGGGTGTTGGAGCGTGCTACGTGCTCCTAGTGAGATGTGGAGCACGATGGCGTGCTCGGTTGTGCGCTACGGCGATCGTGGCCACGACGGCGACATCGCCGGCGGCGTGAAGCTTTCGGCCGCGGTGGGGCTAGGGCCTAGGGGTCGGGAGAGAGCAGGGGAGAAGGGGGAAACGGTGGCGTAGCTCACCGCGGTTGCAGTGGGCGTCGAAGCGGGCTCGGGGACGCGTCGGAGACGACGAATTTGACGGCGACGGTGGTCGGAGTCCGAAGAGGGGAACGGCGACGTGGCGGCGATGCAGGGCTTCCGGGGACCCGTGGAGCGGTGGGGAGGAAGAAGGAGTCGAGGCGGAGCTTCTGAGCTGGTCGGGGAAGCGAGGGGTGGTCGGAGACGGTGGCTAAGGCGAACGGCGGCGACGGTGAGCTTCGGCCGTGAGAGAGAGAGAGTGAGGGAGAGGAAGGAGAGAGCCGGGGAGAGTG
>NW_021286905.1:0-1048 GCF_002162155.2 Triticum dicoccoides
CAACTCGTCTCTCCTCAGGATATTGTAAACATGTAAATCGTTGTTCAGTTTCTAACTCCCAAGTAAGATATATATCAGGAACATATCTACCCTCAAATGGTGGAATATTCAATTTCAGTTTAGGAATATGGACATCATCTCGTACCTGAGGTGGTGGTGCAGGCCTACCATTACGAATATATACCTGAGGTCGACCTGCTGGTGGTGGTACAGGTGGCTGCTCGTAGTGTTGATTTTGATCAACCTCATCCTCATAGTCTCCCACATAATCATCCTCCTCCGCATCAGCAGCAGGAGCCACAGAAGTATCAACAGCAGCACCAACAGTTTGGCCAAACGCAAGAGGAACACGGCTTGCTCGGCGGAGGTCTGCTTCGCGACGTGGAGGTAGTCGTTGTTGTTGTTGTTGTTGGAGAGGTGCGTTAGCTGCAGCGGGTGGTGGTGGTGGAAAACGCGCGAGCAATTCATTAAACTTGTTATCGAGCTTTGTTTCGAACGTCTTCTCAAAGCCAGTGATCTTCTCCATGGCCTCTTCAAAATTGTTCAGCACATCTTGCACCTGTTCAGTCATCATTTGCTGAAACTTATCATGAAGCTCCTTGTTCGATAAATTCTCCCAGTCAATCTCGTCGGCTTGTGATCCTGGCATGGTTAGCAGCAATAGAAACACACAAAAATATGATCCTACAGACTACGAACAAGTGGTGGTGGTGGGTGTCACAAATCCGTCAAGCAAATCTCAAATTCTTACCAGTTCTTACCCAGCAGCAGGCGGTGATCGGCAACCGTTGTAGTCAAAAACTCTCAAAGCTTGGATAGAGCGATTACCAGGGAGAGTCAAACGCACGACGTAGATGTATGTGGAGCTGGGAAGGCTTATAATATGGTAGCAAAAAGGGTCAGCAATAATCAATTCAGAGATGCAAAGTTGAATAAACGCTCAACGACGGTACTGTGCTGGTCCTAGGCTAGACTGTGCTAGAGACGCGAGCCTAGAACACTAACAAAATCACGGCGCGGCACGTAAACAAGGGAAAAGCACACTCTG
>NW_021286906.1:0-1048 GCF_002162155.2 Triticum dicoccoides
GGCAGCACGTAGTAGTAGGCACCTCCGGTGTAGTAGGGGTCGTCGTCGACGGTGGCGTCTGGCTCCTGGACTCCAGCATCTGGTTGCGACAACCAGGTAGAAGGGAAAGGGGAAAAGAGGGAGAAAAGCAACCGTGAGTACTCATCCAAAGTACTCGCAAGCAAGGAGCTACACTACATATGCATGGGTATATGTGTAAGGAGGCCATATCGGTGGACTGAACTGCAGAATGCCAGAATAAGAGGGGGATAGCTAATCCTGTCGAAGACTACGCTTCTGGTAGCCTCCGTCTTGCAGCATATAGAAGAGAGTAGATTGTAGTCCTCCAAGTAGCATCTCCAAGTAGCATCTCCAAGCAGCATCTCCAATAGCATCGCATAGCATAATCCTACCCGGCAATCCTCTCCTCGTCGCCCTGCGGAAAAGCAATCACCGGGTTGTCTGTGGAACTTGGAAGGGTGTGTTTTATTAAGTATCCGGTTCTAGTTGTCATAAGGTCAAGGTACAACTCCAAGTCGTCCTGTTACCGAAGATCACGGCTATTCGAATAGATTAACTTCCCTGCAGGGGTGCACCACATAACCCAACATGCTTGATCCCATTTGGCCGGACACACTTTTCCTGGGTCATGCCCGGCCGCGGAAGATCAACACGTCGCAGCCCCACCTAGGCAAAACAGAGAGGCCAGCACGCCGGTCTAAACCTAAGCGCGCAGGGGTCTGGGCCCATCGCCCTGAGCACACCTGCACGTTGCGTGGGCGGCCGAAAGCAGACCTAGCCTAGTGGCGTTCCAGTCCAATTCGGCGCGCGCCGCTCCGTCGCTGACGTCTGAAGTGCTTCGGCTGATACCACGACGTCGGGATACCCATAACTACTCCCACGTAGATGGTTAGTGCGTATAGGCTCGTAGCCGACTCAGATCAAATACCAAGATCTCGTTAAGCGTGTTAAGTATCCGCGAACGCCGAACAGGGCCAGGCCCACCTGTCTCCTAGGTGGTCTCAACCTGCCCTGTCGCTCCGCCACAAAGTAACAGTCGAGGGCCGTC
>NW_021286907.1:0-1219 GCF_002162155.2 Triticum dicoccoides
TTAAGCGTGTTAAGTATCCGCGAACGCCGAACAGGGCCAGGCCCACCTGTCTCCTAGGTGGTCTCAACCTGCCCTGTCGCTCCGCCACAAAGTAACAGTCGAGGGCCGTCGGGAACCCAGGCCCACCTCTACCGGGATGGAGCCACCTGTCCTTTCAGCCCCCTCGTCAGAATCACTTGCGGGTACTCAATGAGCTGACCCGACTTTAGTCACCATCTGTATAGTATGTATGTATGTATAGTATATACCCGTGATCACCTCCCAAGTGATCACGGCCCGATAGTATAGCAAGGCAGACTGACAAGAATGTAGGGCCAATGATGATAAACTAGCATCCTATACTAAGCATTTAGGATTGCAGGTAAGGTATCAACAGATGTAGCGACAATGTCAGGCTATGCATCAGAATAGGATTAACGAAAGCAGTAACATGCTACACTACTCTGATGCAAGCAGTATAGAGGAGAATAGGCGATATCTGGTGATCAAGGGGGGGGGGGGCTTGCCTGGTTGCTCAGACAAGGAGGGGTCGTCGATGACGTAGTCGACCACAGGGGCATCAGCATCGTCACAGGGTCTATCGGAGAGAAGAGGGGGAAGAAACAGTAAATACATAGCAAGCAAGTGCATAACAGGACAACAAGTAGAGCTAGACGTGTTCTAACGCGGTATGAGGTGATACCGGTGAAGGGGGGAAACATCCGGGAAAGTATCCCTGGTGTTTCGCGTTTTCGGACAGATGAACCGGAGGGGGAAAGTTGCGAGTTCGATAGGTTAGGAGGGTGTGGCGGACAAACGGGTTGCGTATCCGAAATCGTCTCGTCGTTCTGAGCAACTTTCATGTAGAAAGTATTTTCATCCGAGTTACGGATTAAAAGATATGATTTTCTAAAGATTTAAATCATTTTCTGATTTTTAATTAATTATTTTATTTAATTCGAAAATGGATTTATGACATCAGCATGAGGTCATGCTGACGTCAGCAGTCAACAATGTTGACAGGTCAACCTGACCAGTGGGTCCCACTGGTCAGTGACACATTTTTAATTAAACATTTAATTAACCTAATTAGTGTTAATAGGGGGTGGGCCCCACTGGCATTCTCTGTTAGCTAATTAACAGTAGTTAATTAGGTTAATTAGTCATTAGATTAATCAATCTTAATTAGCTAAGTTAATCAGAATTAATTAAGTTAATTAATTAATTAATTAATTAATTA
>NW_021286908.1:0-914 GCF_002162155.2 Triticum dicoccoides
CTCCTCTGTTCACAGAGGAGGCGTGGACAGCGCCGATGGCCGCCACAGCCCCGGCCATTGCCGTGGCACCCATCCACGCCCCCGCCAGCGCCTATACCTTCCCCCTGGACGCTCCTCACTCCCCCGGTCGAACCCTAGCCGCCACCTCTTCCCCCTCTCGCGCCATTGTTCGCTCCCCTGCACACACCCGATGCCTCCACCGTCATCGCCTTCGTCGACCTCGCGACCAGCGTCGCCCCTCGCCTCGTCTCCGTGCTAGATCGGACCACCGCCGTCCCCTGCTTCCTCTTAGCCAACCAGACCGAGCCGGGGAGCGCTGCATCGAGCCCCACGACGCCTTTCCTCCTCCTCGGGTCGCCGGCGAACTCCGTCGATTTCGGCCACTCTTCTGCTACTAAGCTCCCGCCGGCCACCGTGTGCCTCAACGTGAGCCCCTCCATCGTTCCCCTCCTTCCCCCTCTCGATTTCGTTGTAGTAGGCCGTCATGCCCGAACCCACTCCCCCCCATGCGTACGCGTACGTGCCGTTGCTTCTCCGGTGATGTCGCGGCTGCTGCTGTGCGCGCGCTCCCGTGCGTGGCCTCGCCGCGGCTTGCTATGGTGCTATGCCGTTGCTACTGCTCTGCCAGCTGTTGCTTTGTCGCTACTTCCTCTGATGCACTGTTGCTGCTGCGGCTAGCCTGCCGCCGCAGCCGCTGCCTTCTGTTGCCCGTCGCACCGCGTCGCCTTACCGCGCCGACTGCCACCGCTCCGGCCGCGCCTCAGCGCGAGCGCCCAACCTTGCGCGAGCCTCGTCTCACGCCTCCTCCCCTGTTGTTGCTGCTCTGCGGCCGCAGCTGCCGCCCGCGCCGCGTGTGGCAACCGGACCGCATGTCCCTGGCCGCGTCGGCCATGCCTAGCCGCCCTGCAACCGCG
>NW_021286909.1:0-1290 GCF_002162155.2 Triticum dicoccoides
TTAGTACTACCGGGATGAATAGTGAGAGGAGATTCATGAGCCTCCTTAAGGATCAACTGCCGTAGATGCTGGTTCTTGGGAACCACTAGACGGTTCTCAAAGTACACAACACCATGATCATTTGTGGAGAAACAACTAGCACCTCCGCTAGCAATGTTCTCCTTGATCTTAGCTATTCCCTTATCTCGCTTCTGGGCAGCAATGATTTGATCCGTAAGAGTAGGTTTCGCCACCAAGGTGGAAAGAAAACCTTGAGGAACAATGTGAAGGTTAAGCTTCCGAAATTCCTCATGGAGAAGCGGTTGACTTTGTTGTAACATCAGGTTGTTACAATAAGATTTACGACTTAGCGCATCAGCCATGACGTTGGCTTTCCCTGGGGTGTAGGTTATCCCTAAATCGAAGTCTGTGATCAATTCAACCCAACGTCTTTGCCTGAGATTCAAATCTGGTTGGGTGAAGATGTACTTCAGACTTTGGTGATCAGTGAATATTTCGCAACGGTTACCGAGGAGGTAATGTCGCCAGGTCTTAAGTGCATAGACTACGGGTGCAAGCTCTAGATCATGAGTAGGATAATTCTCCTCATGTGGGTGCAATTGCCGTGAAGCGTAGGCAATTACGTGTCGATCTTGCATGAGAATGCAACCTAGTCCTTGTCGCGAGGCGTCGCAGTAGATAACAAAATCCTTGGAGAAGTCTGGCGGTACCAGTACGGGAGCAGAAGTCAGGCGTCTTTTCAGTTCCTGAAAGCTGTGCTCACAATGTGGAGTCCACTCGAACTTCTTATCTTTCTTGAGGAGCTTGGTTAGAGGTTTAGCAACTTTGGAGAAGTTCTCGACAAAGCGACGACAATAGCTCGCTAGGCCCAGAAAACTCCGAACTTGCTTGACCGATTCAGGTGGAGTCCAATTAAGGACGGCTTGAACTCGCTCAGGGTTAACAGCAATACCTTTACCAGATATTACATGACCTAGATAGGTCACTTCTGGCAACCAGAATTCACATTTAGAAAATTTGGCATAAAGGCGATGCTCTCGAAGTTTCTTCAACACTAGCCTTAGATGTTCGGCATGTTCTTCCTCGTTCTTGGAGTAGATGAGTATATCATCGAGATAAACTACGACGAATTTATCCAAATACTCCATGAAGATTGAGTTCATTAACCGAGAAAAGGTGGCTGGAGCGTTGGTTAAACCGAAGGACATGACGGTGTACTCGTATTGGCCGTAACGAGTAACAAAGGCCGTTTTAGGGATGTCCCCGTTTCTGATTTTGATTTGATGGTAG
>NW_021286910.1:0-566 GCF_002162155.2 Triticum dicoccoides
TGGTCATGAGTTTTTGGGCAACTTGGTTCATCGATGGGGCGAAATTATGCCATCGAGGGAGGCGAGATGCACCCCTCCCGTGTTAGGCGATTTGGAGGTGGGTGGTTGTGGGTTTTGGGGCGACTTGGTACATCTTGTGACGCGACACTAGGTCACTGAGGGTAGGCAAGATGCGTCCCTACCTTGTTAGGCGATTTGGAGGTGGGTGGTGGTGGATCTTTGGGCGACTTGGTTCGTCTGGTGAGGCGACACTAGGCCACCGAGGGAGGCGAGATGCACCCCCTCCCACGTTAGGCGATTTTGGGTTGGGTGGTCATGAGTTTTTGGGCGACTTGGTTCATCGGGTGAGGCGACAATAGAAGACCGAGGGGGTAGCCTGAAGATGTGCCCCCTCCGTGTTAGGCGATTTTTGTGTTTCTGCTTTCCTTTGGGCGCCTTGATGAAAAAATGGAAGGCGATTAAGCACATGGTGGTGGGCGACACCGAAAAAAGTGATGGTTAAGTAGGTGACTAAAGCTCATTGGTTTCGCTGACTTGGTGTGCATGGTCAGGCGATTTTGGCTATC
>NW_021286910.1:1614-2142 GCF_002162155.2 Triticum dicoccoides
GTGAGGCGAAATTATTTCATCGAGGTAGGCGAGATGCACCCCTCCCGTGTTAGGCGATTTGGAGGTGGGTGGTTGTGGGTTTTGGGGCGACTTGGTACATCTGGTGACGCGACACTAGGCCACTCAGGGTAGGCAAGATGCGTCCCTACCTTGTTAGGCGATTTGGAGGTGGGTGGTGGTGGATTTTTGGGCGACTTGGTTCGTCTGGTGAGGCGACACTAGGCCACCGAGGAAGGCGAGATGCATCCCCTCCCGCGTTAGGCGATTTTGGGTTGGGTGGTCATGAGTTTTTGGGCGACTTGGTTCATCGGGTGAGGCGACAATAGAAGACCGAGGGGGTAGCATGAAGATGTGCCCTCTCCGTGTTAGGCGATTTTTGTGTTTCTGCTTTCCTTTGGGCGACTTGATGAAAAAATGGAAGGCGATTAAGCACATGGGGGTGGGCGACGCCGAAAAAAGTGTTGGTTAAGTAGGTGACTAAAGCTCATTGGTTTCGCTGACTTGGTGTGCATGGTTAGGCGATTTTGG
>NW_021286910.1:3526-4522 GCF_002162155.2 Triticum dicoccoides
GTGCCCCCTCCTGTGTTAGGCGATTTTGCGTTGGGTGGTCATGAGTTTTTGGGCAACTTGGTTCATCTGGTGAGGCAAAACTAGGCCACCGAGGGAGGCGAGATGCACCCCCTCCTGTGTTAGGCGATTTGAAGGTGGGTGGTCGTGGGTTTTTGGGTGACTTGGTTCGTCTCGTGAGGCTACACTAGGCCACCGAGAGAGGCAAGATGCGTCCCTACCTTGTTAGGCGATTTGGAGGTGGGTGTTCATGGGTTTTTTAGGCAACTTGGTTCATCGGGTGAGGCAACTCTAGCCAGCCGAGGGAGGCGAGATGCACCCCTCCCGTGTTAGGCGATTTGGAGGTGGGTGGTTGTGGGTTTTTGGGCGACTTGGTACATCTTGTGACGCGACACTAGGCCACTAAGGGTAGGCAAGATGCGTCCCTACCTTGTTAGGCGATTTGGAGGTGGGTGGTCGTGGGTTTTTTAGGTGACTTGGTTCGTCTAGTGAGGCGGCACTAGGCCAAGGGAGACGAGATGGGCCCCCTCTCGTGTTAGGCGATTTTGGGTTGGGTGGTCATGAATTTTTGGGCGACTTGATTCGTTTGTGAGGCGACACTAGGCCACCGAGGGAGGCGAGATGCGCCCCCTCCCGCGTTAGGCGATTTTGGGTTGGGTGGTCATGAATTTTTGGGCGACTTGATTTGTCTAGTGATTTTGGGTTAGGTGGTTTTGAATTTTTGATGCGCCCCCTCCCACTTTCGCTTTTGTTTTCCTCCTGTGCTTTCAGCAACGAAAAAACAAATCTGTCCCTGCTGTGAAAAAAAAAGACAAGCATGTGGGCAGAGATATGTGAGCTTCGTGTGGCTTCTTTGTTAAAAACTATCAGCAAAAAATTCCTAAAAAAACATATCAGTCAGCTATGTATATTTGTCGTGCTCTAAAAGCTGCCCGACCCCTACAATCCTGCATTTGACAAAAAACATGTGTATGATAACTACAGATTCATTTGCAAGAA
>NW_021286911.1:0-1007 GCF_002162155.2 Triticum dicoccoides
TGCAGCAGAATCCGAGTCAAACTACAAGTCCAAAGGTGTTACATCACCTCCACTTGGGCCCATTGGCCTTGTACGACCTAGATTTAGTTTTAGGCTGCCTTGGGACGTCCTCCCACCTCCTTGGCCGCCACCCCTTGCTCCTATATAAGTAGATCCATCTAGTAGCTTTTCCTTGGGATTTGTTTAGTTAAAAGTTAGCCAACGCAACTTCGTGTACTTCGTTTGTGTCCAACGACCAGACCAAGACCGCTTACGGATCCCCACCATTATCAATACCTCATATATATTTGCAATATTCAGATTGCTTTATCATATTCTTGCTCGTTCTTCGATTGCTTGCAGGAATAGACCTTCGTGGTCAGGCTGACCGTGCTTCCGGCATCGTCAGTCACCTCAGGAGATTGGTTTAGCGATTGCTAAGGCGCAACGTCGTGCACGTTTGTAGTCGGATCGTCAAAGTCGTCTCCACCAAATCGATAGTTATCATCTCATCGAAAGATCGGGACACCCCGCCTCTATCAAGTGGTATCAGGAGGATGATGAGTATGCGAGTGATTATGAGGATGAGGTTGATCAAAATCAGATCTACGAGCAGCCACTAGCACCACCACCAGCAGGTCGACCTCAGGTATATATTCGTCATGGTAGGCCTGCACCACCACCTCAGGTACGAGATGATGTCCATATTCCTAAACTGAAATTGAATATTCCACCATTTGAGGGTAGATATGTTCCTGATATATATCTTACTTGGGAGTTAGAAACTGAACAACGATTTACATGTTTACAATATCCTGAGGAGAGACGAGTTGCTGCTGCTGTTTGTGCTTTCACTAGTTTTGCATGTGTATGGTGGTCTGAACATTGTAGATTATATCCTATTCCAACTACTTGGGCTGCTTTGAAAACTGCTATGCGTACGCGTTGGGTTCCACCATATTATCAACGTGAATTGCTTCAAAAATTGCAGCGTTTAAGACAAGGAAAAAATTCTGTAGAAGAATATT
>NW_021286912.1:0-990 GCF_002162155.2 Triticum dicoccoides
ATGATACTTGACATTAGAAAAGCTTTAGCATACGAACTACATGATCTTGTGCTAGGCTTAGGATTGGGTCTTGTCCATCACATCATTCTCCTAATGATGTGATCCCGTTATCAACGACATCCAATGTCCATGGTCAGGAAACCGTAACCATCTATTGATTAACGAGCTAGTCAACTAGAGGCTTACTAGGGACATGGTGTTGTCTATGTATCCACACATGTATCTGAGTTTCCTATCAATACAATTCTAGCATGGATAATAAACGATTATCATGAACAAGGAAATATAATAATAATCAATTTATTATTGCCTCTAGGGCATATTTCCAACAGTCTCCCACTTGCACTAGAGTCAATAATCTAGTTCACATCGATATGTGATTAACACTCAAGGTCACATCCCCATGTGACTAACACCCAAAGAGTTTACTAGAGTCAATAATCTAGTTTACATTTACCATGTGATTAACACTCGATGAGTTCTGGGTTTGATCATGTTATGCTTGTGAGAGAGGTTATAGTCAACGGGTCTGAACCTTTCAGATCCGTGTGTGCTTTACAAATCTCTATGTCATCTCCTAGATGCAGCTACCACGTTCTATTTGGAGCTATTCCAAATAACTGTTCTACTTGGAGCTATTCTTAATTGTTGCTCCATTATACGTATCCGGTATCTCTACTCAGAGCTATCCGGATAGGTGTTAAGCTTGCATCGACGTAACCCTTTACGACGAACTCTTTTACCACCTCCATAATTGAGAAAATTCCTTAGTCCACTAGTTACTAAGGATAACTTTGACCGCTGTCCTGTGATCCATTCTTGGATCACTCTTGTACCCCTTGACTGACTCATGGTAAAGCACACTTCAGGTGCGGTACACAACATAGCATACTGTAGAGCCTATGTCTTAAGCATAGGGGACGACCTTCGTTCCTTTCTCTCTATTCTGCCATGGTCGAGCTTTAAGTCTTAACTTCATACCTTACAACT
>NW_021286913.1:0-779 GCF_002162155.2 Triticum dicoccoides
GCCCGTCGTCGTTGTCGCCGCGTGCCCCCGCCGCCCATCGTCGTCGCCGCGCCCGTCTCGTCTCGCCGTCCCCGGCCGCCGCCGGCACGTCTCATCGCCGTCCCTGGCCGCCGCCGCCCATCTCGACGCCGTCATCGGCCCCTGCCGCCCGTCGTCGCCGCCCGCCCGTACGCGCCCGGCCCGCTCTCCATATATACATGCACACACACGCACACTACACACACACACATACATACACACACACACACATGTACACACACAGTACACACACATACACACAGACACACACAAACACACACAAACACACTACACGTACACTACACATGTACACACATATACACACACACTACACACACACATATTTTTTTACTTATTTTCTGTTTAATTTCTAATGTTTAGATGAATATATTAGAACTATCTTGTTTATTTTTAGAATGTTAGAAATATTATCATCGATGAATTAGAAATATGTTAATGTTTAGTTCAACTAGTTAAATTAATATAATAACTAGTTTATTTTTAGTAAATATAATGCTTAGTTGAACTAGTTGAATTAATATATAGAACTAGTTTATTTTTAGTAAATGTTTAGTTGAACTAGTTGAAATAATATATAGAACTAATTTATTTTTAGTAAAGCTTAGTTGAACTTGTTGAATTAATATATAGAACTAGTTTATTTTTAGTAAGTAAATGCTTAGTTCAACTAGTTGAATTAATATATAGAACTATTTTATTTTAGTATATGCTTAGTTTGAACTTGTTGAATTAATATAACT
>NW_021286914.1:0-985 GCF_002162155.2 Triticum dicoccoides
TTGATTATCGTCCCGTTAATTTGGTCACGATAAAGAACAAGTATCCGCTCCCCAGGATCAACGACCTGTATGATCAGCTCGCTGGATCCTCAGTCTTTTCCAAGATGGATTTAAGGTTAGGCTACCATCAAATCAAGATCAGAAACGGGGACATTCCCAAGACAGCTTTTGTCACTCGTTATGGTCAGTATGAGTACACCGTCATGTCCTTCGGCCTAACCAACGCCCCAGCCACATTCTCCCGCCTGATGAACTCGATCTTCATGGAGTACTTAGATAAGTTCGTCGTGGTTTACCTCGACGATATTCTTATCTACTCGAAGAACGAGGAAGAGCATGCCGAACATCTTAGACTTGTGTTAGAAAAACTCAGAGAGCACCGCCTTTATGCCAAGTTCTCCAAGTGTGAATTTTGGTTGTCAGAAGTGACCTATTTAGGTCACGTAATCTCTGGTAAGGGCATTGCTGTCAATCCCGAGAGAGTTCAGGCTGTTCTAGATTGGACTCCACCTGAGACCGTTAAACAAGTTAGGAGTTTCCTTGGTCTAGCCAGCTATTGTCACCGCTTTGTTGAAAACTTCTCCAAAGTAGCCAAACCCCTCACGGAACTTCTCAAGAAAGATAAAAAGTTTGAGTGGTCCCCACAGTGTGAACACAGTTTTCAGGAACTGAAAAGGCGCCTGACTTCTGCTCCCATACTTGTGCCACCGGATTTCACTAAAGACTTTATTATCTACTGCGATGCCTCACGACAGGGACTAGGTTGCATTCTTATGCAGGATCGTCATGTGATTGCCTATGCATCTCGACAGTTGCATCCACATGAGGATAATTATCCCACACATGATCTAGAGCTTGCAGCCGTAGTCTATGCACTCAAGACCTGGCGACATTACCTCCTTGGTAAACGTTGCGAGATCTACACCGATCACCAGAGTCTCAAGTATATCTTCACCCAACCAGATTTGAACCTTAGGCAAAGACG
>NW_021286915.1:0-3895 GCF_002162155.2 Triticum dicoccoides
TGGGACCCCAAAACAGTGAGTAATAGTCCCTGAAACGGGCCAGAATCAGCCAAAATTGTGATTGTTGATGACCGACACGTAAACGCACCCCAGGGTTCGTTAATCATGGAAATCACTCCGGGACCCCAAACCAGTGAGTAATAGTCCATGAAACGGGCCAGAATTGGCCAACACTGTGAGTGTTGATGACCGACACGTAAACGTACCCCAGGGTTCGTTAATCATCCAAATCAATTCGGGACCCCAAAACAGTGAGTAATAGTCCATGAAACGGGCCAGAATCGGCCAAAACTGTGAGTGTTTATGACCGACACGTAAACACATCCCAGGGTTCGTTAATCGTGGAAATCACTCTAGGACCACAAAACAGTGAGTAATAGTCCGTGAAACGGACCAGAATCGGCCAAAATTGCGATTTTGGATGACCAACACATAAACACATCCCAGGGTTCGTTAATCGTGGAAATCACTCCCGAACCTCAAAACACTGAGTAATAGTCCATGAAACGGGCCAGAATCGTCGAAAACTGTGAGTGTTGATGACTGACACATAAACACATCTCGGCGTTCGTTAATCATGGAAATCACTCTGGGACCCCAAAATAGTGAGTAATAGTCCCTGAAACGGGCCAGAATCGGCCGAAATTGTGATTGTTGATGACCGACACGTAAACGCACCCCAGGGTTCGTTAATCATGGAAATCACTCCGGGACCCCAAAACAGTGAGTAATAGTCCATGAAACGGGCCAAAACTGTGAGTGTTCATGACCGACACATCAACGCGCCTTGGGGTTTAACAACTATGGAAATCGCTTCGAGACCCCCAAAACAGTGAGTAATAGTCCACGAAACGGGCCAGAATCGGCCAAAACTGCGAGTGTTTATGACCGACACGTAAACACATCCCAGGGTTCGCTAATCTTGGAAATCACTCTAGGACCACAAAACAGTGAGTAATAGTCCGTGAAACGGACCAGAATCGGCCAAAATTGCGATTTTGGATGACCAACACATAAACACATCTCAAGGTTCGTTAATCGTGGAAAGCACTCCCGAACCTCAAAACAGTGAGTAATAGTCCATGAAACAGGCCAGAATCGTCCAAAACGGTGAGTGTTGATGACTGACACATAAACACATCCCGGCGTTCGTTAATCGTGGAAATCACTCTGGGACCCCAAAACAGTGAGTAATAGTCCCTGAAACGGGCCAGAATCAGCCAAAATTGTGATTGTTGATGACCGACACGTAAACGCACCCCAGGGTTCGTTAATCATGGAAATCACTCCGGGACCCCAAACCAGTGAGTAATAGTCCATGAAACGGGCCAGAATTGGCCAACACTGTGAGTGTTGATGACCGACACGTAAACGTACCCCAGGGTTCGTTAATCATCCAAATCAATTCGGGACCCCAAAACAGTGAGTAATAGTCCATGAAACGGGCCAGAATCGGCCAAAACTGTGAGTGTTTATGACTGACACGTAAACACGTCCCAGGGTTCGTTAATCATGGAAATCACTCTGGGACCCCAAAACGGTGAGCAATAGTGCATGAAGTGGGCCAGAATCGGCTAAAATTGCGATTGTTGATGACCGACACATCAATGCACCTTGGGGTTTAACAACTATGGAAATCGCTTCGGGGCCACAAAACGATGAGTAATAGTCCATGAAACGGGCCAGAATCGGCCAAAACGGCGAGTGTTTGTGACCGACACGTAAACACATCCCAGGGTTCGTTAATCATGGAAAGCACTCTGGGACCCCAAAACAGTGACTAATATTCCATGAAACGGGCCAGAATCGGCCAAAATTGTGAGTCTTGATGACCGATACGTAAACGCACCCCAGCATTCGTTAATCGTGGAAATCACTCGGGGACCCCAAAATAGTGAGTAATAGTCCCTGAAACGGGCCAGAATCGGCCAAAATTGCGATTGTTGATGACCGACACATCAGCACACCTTGGGGTTTAATAACTATGGAAATCGCTTCGGGACCCCAAAACGTTGAGTAAGAGTCCACGAAACGGGCCAGAATTGGCCAAAACAGCGAGTGTTTATGATCGACACGTAAACACATCCTAGGGTTCGTTAATTGTGGAAATCACTCTAGGACCCCAAAACAGTGAGTAATAGTCCCTGAAACGGACTAGAATCGGCCAAAATTGTGATTTTCGATGACCGTCACGTAAACGCACCCCAGGGTTCGTTAATCGTGGAAATCACTCCGGGACCCCAGAACAGTGAGTAATAGTCCATGAAACGGCCAGAATCGGCCAAAACTGTATGTGTTGATGACCGACACGTAAACGTACCCCAGGGTTCGTCAATCATCGAAATCACTCCGGGACCCAAAACAGTGAGTAATAGTCCATGTAACGGGCCAGAATCGGCCAAAACTATGAGTGTTAATGACCGACACATCAACGCACCTTGGGTTTAACAGCTATGGAAATTGCTTCGGGACCCAAAAACGGTGAGTCCACGAAACGGGCCAGAATCGGCCAAAACTGTGAGTGTTTATGACCGACACGTAAACACGTCCCAGGGTTCGTTAATCTAGGACATCACACTGGGACCCCAAAACAGCGAGTAATAGTCCATGAAACGGGCCAGAATCGGCCAAAATTGCGAGTGTTCATGACCGACACGTGAACGCACCCTAGGGTTCTTTAATCGTCGAAATCACTCCGGGACCCCAAAACAGTGAGTAATAATCCATGAAACGGGCCAGAATCGGCCAAAACTGTGAGTGTTAATGACCAACACATCAACGCACCTTGGGTTTAACAACTATGGAAATCACTTCGGGACACCAAAACGGTGAGTAATAGTCCATGAAACGGGCCAGAATCGGCCAAAACTGTGAGTGTTTATGACCAACATGTAAACACTTCCGAGGGTTCGTTAATCATGGACATCACTCTGGGACCCCAAAACAGTGAGTAATAGTCCATGAAACGGGCCAGAATCGGCCAAAATTGCGAGTGTTGATGACCGACACGTAAACGCACCCCAGGGTTCGTTAATCGTGGAAATCACTCCGGGACCCCAAAACAGTGAGTAATAGTCCGTGAAACGGGCCAAAATTGCGATTGTTGATGACCGACACAACAGCGCACCTTGGGGTTCAATAACTATGGAAATCACTTCGGGACCCCAAAACGTTCAGTAATAGTCCACGAAACTGGTCAGACTCGGCCAAAACTGCGAGTGTTTATGACCGACACGTAAACACATCCCAGGGTTCGTTATCGTGGAAATCACTCTAGGACCACAAAACAGTGAGTAATAGTCCGTGAAACGGACCAGAATCGGCCAAAATTGCGATTTTGGATGACCAACACATAAACACATCCCAGGGTTCGTTAATCATGGAAATCACTCCCGAACCTAAAAACAGTGAGTAATAGTCCATGAAACGGGCCAGAATCGTCGAAAACTGTGAGTGTTGATGACTGACACATAAACACATCTCGGCGTTCGTTAATCATGGAAATCACTCTGGGACCCCAAAATAGTGAGTAATAGTCCCTGAAACGGGCCAGAATCGGCCGAAATTGTGATTGTTGATGACCGACACGTAAACGCACCCCAGGGTTCGTTAATCATGGAAATCACTCCGGGACCCCAAAACAGTGAGTAATAGTCCATGAAACGGGCCAAAACTGTGAGTGTTCATGACCGACACATCAACGCACCTTGGGGTTTAACAACTATGGAAATCGCTTCGAGACCCCCAAAACAGTGAGTAATAGTCCACGAAACGGGCCAGAATCGGCCAAAACTGCGAGTGTTTATGACCGACACGTAAACACATCCCAGGGTTCGCTAATCTTGGAAATCACTCTAGGACCACAAAACAGTGAGTAATAGTCCGTGAAACGGAC
>NW_021286916.1:0-1401 GCF_002162155.2 Triticum dicoccoides
CAGGTGACATGCTTCTTTCTTTGGGTCGATGCTCTGGCCAAGACTCTGATAAATGAACTGCAAGAAGAGCATGAAGAATGGTTGTGCATGCTGCCCCGAACCGCAGTGGCCACAGCACGAGCTCCGGAAGAAGAGATGGAGGGCGAAGCACGCACTGACAGAGAGCTAGCTGTTGAGCTTAGGATGTTGAAGAAGAAGGTTAGGAAGCTTGAAGATCAAGCACTACCAATACCCATTTGCAAATACTTTTGGGCATTTGTAGGTATGGTAATCGCACTGGTTGTAATGTTGAAAATGTATGGAAAGGCATGAATTATGGAGGAATTTGTAATCTTGAAATTGTATGAGAAATTCACCTAGTTTAAATGTTGGTTAAAGTTGTTTAAATGTTGAGAAAAAAGAGAAGAAGTGACCAACATTTAAATATGTTGAAAAAAGGAGAAGAAATGAGGAATTCAGAAACATTTGATCAATGAAATGCAGCTAATGAATTATTCCAGAGCCAAAAAATTAAGGTTAGAATTTTTTTGGAGTTGTTAAATATTTAATAGCAATTTAAGTAATCCAATTCAAATACACCGTGATTTAAATCAAAGACCAAAATGTCATGGAAAATGTGCCTCAGCTTTGGTAGAGGTTTACACCTAGTGCCAAAATAAATGAACATTTTTTAAGGACATTACATTGAGTAAAAACTAATTTGTCTAAAAAATGAAGGGTGAAAAATGCACGAAAAATTGGTGCGGTTGGGGACTCGAACCCAGGACCGCGTGGGTTTGTGGTGTTTAGGGCTACGCTGGTAGCCGCTAGGACAGATGGCAAGAGTTTGACATGGGTAGGGAAGGAAGGTATACATAGTGAGACTGTGAAATTTGTCAAAAAAAAGTGAGACCGTGAATGTTTGCACACGCGTGAGAGTGGTTTTCCTTTGTTTTGCACTAAAATTTTGGAGGGTTGGAAGGTTGAAAACGTATGTTTGCAATGCCACGTGGTTTTGGTTAGAGTGGCACTTGGTTTAGGGTTAGAGTGGCACTTGGTTTAGGATTTAAATGGAATAAATTTGCATGTTAGTTCATGACTTATTTTTTTTGAATGAAACGAAGGGCTTCTCACCCCTCCTGATTTTCATTAATGAAAACCACAAGTTCTCGAACTTCATGACTTGGTTTAGGGAAGAAATTATTTGTTTGGGCACGAACATTTTTTAACACACATAATAAACCCTAATAAATAACTTAGATAAGATGCAACCCTTACAATAATAAGTTCATGGATAGTTCACGGACACATGACGAAACATGACACGACACGACACGACATAGAAAAGCAATAAATAAAAAACGAAACAATCTTCATCTTGACCTCCTCCTTCCACTTTGGCCGCGTGTGCCCCTTCAACAC
>NW_021286917.1:0-8362 GCF_002162155.2 Triticum dicoccoides
GATTTGAATTGATCATTAATCATTTGAGCTCTTATTCGGATTCTATTCACCCATTTTACTTCCTCGCCCGTTTTGTGGAAGGATTGCGGGCGGACATTCGAGCGGTGGTCATGGTCCAGCGACCACCCGATCTGGACACGGCCTGCGCCTTGGCGCTACTTCAGGAGGAGGTGGCCGACAATGCGCGTGCGGATATGCTTCGTCCCGCACCTACGCGCCCTCCGGACGCGCCACCGAAGCTCACCGTGCTGCTCCCTCTGCCCCTTCCGCCGGCGCGTGCGACACCACCAGCTCCAGCCACAGATCGCCGCGGCACCAACGCCGCACGAGCCGACTCAAGCTCAAGGCTTTGCGTGACTACCGCAGAGCGCGTGGGCTGTGCTTCAAGTGTGGCGAGCGGTGGGGTCCCGACCACACCTGCCCGACGTCAGTCCAGCGCCACGTCGTCGAGGAACTTCTGGAACTCTTCGGCATCGACACTACATCCACACCACAGCAGCCGGAAACCACTCAAGATGAAGTGGTCATGGCCATCTCCAAGCCGGCCCTGACGGGGGGCGTATCGAGCAAGGCGTTCCAATTACGAGCATGTATCCAGGGCGTGAGGTCCTGATGCTAGTGGACTCTGGCAGCACCACGTCCTTCATCAACGAGCGCCTGGCGGCGACTATCCAAGGAGTCGAACCCCTCCCACGTGCATACCAGGTGCGCGTCGCCGATGGGGGAGCACTCGCATGCTCTGCCAGTGTGCCACAGTGCCAATGGTGCACCCAGGGGCACTAGTTCATGACGAATATGAAGGTGCTGGCCCTCGGGACGTACGACACAATCTTGGGCATGGACTGGCTCGAGGAGCACAGTCCCATGACCGTGGATTGGCGTGCAAAACTCATCGAGATTCCGTCGACCGCGGGGGCAATTCGTCTCCAAGGGCATGAAGCTACTTCCTCGACTTGTTCCGTCATCAACGCACTCCAGCTTCAACACCTCTGCAACACGAATGCCATCACACACATGGCGCTGATCTATGCGACAACCAGTGAGGGCAGCAACAACACCACTTCCCCAGAGATTCAAGCTGTTTTGGAGGAATTCTCGGATGTATTCAAAGAACCAGAAGGGTTACCGCCTCGCCGCGACTGTGATCACAAGATCCCTCTCATACCAGGGGCCCAACCAGTGAATATCCGACCCTACCGGCACAAGCCAGAGCACAAGAAGGAGATCGATGCTCAGGTGGAGGAGCTTCTCTGCAAAGGCATTATCCAGAAAAGCAGCAGTCCCTTCTGTTCACCAGCCATTCTCGTCAAGAAGAAGGACGGGACTTGGAGGCTCTGTATCGACTACAGACACCTCAATGCCATCACTTACATCCCCAAGTACCCTGTGCCTATCATTGAAGAGTTGTTGGACGAGCTGTACGGTGCAGCCTGGTTCTCCAAACTGGATCTGCGCTCGGGCTATCACCAGATCCGCTTGGCAGAAGGGAAAGAGTACAAGACCGCGTTCCAGACACATTCATGCCATTACGAGTTCTTGGTGGTTTCCTTCGGGCTAGCAGGTGGGCCGGCCACGTTCAACGGAGCTCTGACAACCACTCTGAAACCAGTCGATCGCAAGAGTGTGCTCCTCTTCTTCGACGAGATCCTCGTGTTCAGCAAGACTGTGGGAGACCACATCAACCATCTGCGACAAGTGCCGCAGCTTTTGCGCCGGGATCAATGGCACGTGAAGATGTCCAAGTGCGAGTTCGGTCAGCACAGCCTATCATACCTGGGACACGTCATCAGTGACCAGGGAGTGTCCACAGAACCAACCAAGATACAAGCAGTATCCAACTGGACGACACCAACTGACGTCAAGGCAGTCCGCAGTTTCTTGGGGCTAGCGGGATACTATCGAAGATTCGTCAAGAACTTTGGAGTCATAGCCCGGCCGCTGTTCAACCTTCTGAAAAAAGGAGCACCGTTTGTTTGGACACCAGCCACATATACAACATTCCAGCTCCTCAAGCAGCATCTGATCGAAGCACCAGTGCTGGCACTCCCCAACTTCGCCAAGCCATTTGTGATCGAGACCGATGCATGCGACAAAGCGGTCGGAGCGATACTGTAGCAGGATGGCCACCCTATCGCTTATATGAGCAAAGCCTTGAGCCCTCGATACCAAGGACTCTCAACCTACGAGAAGGAATACTTGGCAGTTATTGTGGCCGTAGATCAGTGGCGTCCCTACGTCTAGCATGCCGAATTCACCATCCTGACTGACCAGCGCAGTTTGACCCACCTGACAGAGCAGAGGCTATCAACGCCATGGCAACAAAGAGCCTCTACGAAACTGCTGGGACTCCGTTACATCATCAAGTACAAGAAAGGAGCTGAAAACACGGCAGCGGATGCTTTGTCCAGAGCGAAGGCAACTGAAGTCCTACACACCATCAGTGTGTGCCAACCAGCGTGGCTCGAAGATATTGTCAACAGCTACAACACCAACCCATAGGCGCAAAAACTCTTGGAGCAGTTAGCTGTTCGAGAGGATCCAAAAGGGCGATTTCATTGACAGAACGGACTGCCCCGCTTTCGTGGACGCATCTGGCTGGGAGGAACCACAGCAATGCAGCAGCGCATCATCTCAGCGTTCCATGACAGCCCAATGGGGGGACACTCCGGATTCCCAGTGACCTACCGTCGCATCCGCAGGCTAGTTGCCTGGCCCAAGATGAAGGCGCATGTGCATCAATATGTGCGGTGTTGTCAGGTGTGTCAGCAGGCCAAGCCAGACCGCACTGCGTCACCAGGACTGTTAATGCCACTGCCAATTCCCAAAGAATCGTGGGATCTCATCACCATGGACTTCGTGGACGGATTGCCACAATCGGGTCAACACAACTGCTTACTGGTGGTGGTCGACAAGAGGACTCGGTTTGCTCACTTCCTCCCCCTTGCGCATCCTTATACAGCATCTAAAGTGGCCAACATCTACATGCAACAACTATACAAGCTGCACGGGTTCCCTGGAGCTATCGTATCTGACCGCGACCCAGTTTTCACCAGCCACTTTTGGCAGGAGCTGTTTAAGTATGCAGGTACGGAATTGCGCATGAGCACAGCGAACCATCCGCAGACTGACGGCCAAACCGAGCGGGTCAACCAATGCATTGAGACGTACCTCCGTTGCTTTGTTCAAGCGTGCCCGAAGGGCTGGAGTTTTTGGGTACCTCTGGCGCAGTTCTGGTACAACTCATCCCACCACTCAGCCATCGGAATGACACCATTCAAGGCCATGTTTGGAAGAGAACCAAGGCACTGGGGGATCACTGCATCTACATCATCGTCAGTGCCAGCGCTGCAAACCTGGCTCGAAGAACGAGAGGTTATGCAAGATCTCATCCAACAGCAACTCCACCGCGCATGCCAGATCATGCAGGACCAGGCGAACAAGAAGCGCTCCTTTTGCCAATTCCAGATCGGCGATCAAGTCTTCCTCAAATTGCAGCCTTACGTCCAAACCTCGATGGCTCCTCGAGCAAACCACAAGCTCAGCTACAAGTACTACGGCCGTTCAAGATCATCAGCAAGGTCAATGATGTCGCCTACAAACTGCAACTTCCTCCTCATGCAACAGTACACCCAGTCTTTCATGTGTCGCAACTTCGACAAGGTTTGCTGCCAGGCACCACCGCATCCACAACTCTGCCGTAAGAAGCAGGCGACACGGCGATCCCGATCAAGATCCTCCAAACAAGATGGCGCAAGAAGAACGAGACCATGATCGAGCAAGTCCAAGTCCAATGGTCGGCCGGCGCGGCGCTCGACACCACCTGGGAGGACAAGCAGGCGCTGCAAGCTCGCTTCCCCCGTGCGGAGGCTTGGGGACAGGCCTCGTCTCAAGGAGGAGGGGATATTAACCTCCCTGACGGCCCGGCTCCACCGGACGGCCCGGCCCCACCTACCAACGAGGCAAGGACTCGGCCCAGCCGCAACCGTCGCAGCAACCCATGCTACTGTGGCCCAGAGTGGGTCAACCGGCCCGGTCCGTCTGCTTCCACTACTTAAGCTACCCTGCCTCTCCGTTCCCCTCATCCGGTGGATCACGAACGGCGGCGGCGGCAAGAACCCTAGCGACTCTCGATCCCCATTCGTGTAATCAAGCCTGTATCCAAACTCAATCGCTACTGAGTGACTATAGATCGATTCCCTCCCTTGCCTGTCCCTAACAGCACGGGAACGTGATTTTCCGGCAGCGGGCGTTCGATTATAGGGGGATCAGAGTACAGGGTCAGGGGCCGCAGCGTCTTCTTTTTTAGGCTAAAGGGGTGACAGTGTCTTTGCTTTTAACATAGCTTATCACTCATGCCAAGTGGTAGGGGTGGCAGTGTCGTGCGTCTATATGGAGTAACAGTTACGGACAGCCGTCGATCATGCATCGAATCAGTCTTCATGGAGAGGCACGTCAGTTACACACGCACGTGATCGAGGCACGGTCTCGGCCGCCGCCGCCGGACGCCCGGATGGATTTCGCCTCTTCGCCTCGACACCCCCAGAACCAGTTGAACTATGGCAGAAGAGGGATGGCCAGCGAACATGAGCCCTGCAGTCGCTACAATTTTAGCCGGAGATGCCCCATCATCGATTCGAGAAGTTGATTCTAGATAAGGTATTGTGCCCTAGCGATTTTGCTTTTCCTATGCTAATTAATACAAATTATAAATTATAATCAACACCTATTTCATAGGGCATTAATAATTGATAGATTGGGCATGGTTACCGTAGATTTTAGAGACTGTCATTGAAATCAATGAGATAATTAATAAGAATTTTGTCAAGATAATTGATCGGATCACGACTGTTCTTTGCAATGTCCTATGGAACACTGAGATGCAAGCACTAGTCTAGAAAAGAAAATAGTCCATGATTATGGTTAATCCATTTTTCTCTAAATACAATGGATTTGATAGCATTCCCAATTCCGCATCCTAGTGAGTAAAATAATTTCATTGGCTGTTGAAGGCAAGATTGAATATTGGGATCAACGGGAAGCGGGAAAGACCTACGAAATCGATCCCAAAGGCAACACTTTAAGGGGACCAGGCTCTAATTTCGCCCGGGCTCCTAAAATCCTAGGACCGGCCTTGTGCGTGCCTCCCTCTTAGGGGCCCACTTTCGCGTAACAGGCCCATGTACATCTTTCGGGCCGTTTGATGGGCTTCGCTTTTGTCATGGGCTCCGAACCATCCGCAAAACACGGACATCGTGGATTCACTAATTCGTCCAATTATAGTCTGCGGCGGTCATCGCTTGCAATGAGCAGCTTGCACAGCTACTACAACCTGCGTTCTCAAAGAGGAGAGGGCATGGATGGTAGTACTGAAATGTCGCTGTTCGGGCAGCTCCCATGATGCTGGCAGCGAAATATTGCCAAAGAGAAGCAAGATGGTCCATGCGGAAAGTGCAAGCCGACACCCAGGACGACCTCTGTCAGACTCAATCAAGATGATCAAAAGTTTCTTGACGGGTTTAAATCCGTGGTGCGGAGGTCGGCGAGCGCTCTGAGCTGTGCGGACTCGGAGAACAACGGTGTCTCCATGTGGCGGAGCTCCAAGTGGACCTTCAAACCATGAGACCTTCACCCGAATGTTGCTGGACCAAGGTTTTGGATCCCGAGAGAACCTTTTTTCTCGAGGGGCACCGATATTTCCAGTTACAACGGTAAGCACAAAATATCAAAAGAAAAAATCGAACGAAATTTATAACCAAATTTTGAATTCAATTTTTTTAAACTAGGTATAGATAACTGTATAACTCCAATGCATCACAAACTTTGCCTTAGCCTAGTAGCTAATGACCCGCAACAGTCTCCAACAAATGCGGCATCATTTCGACTCCTTGTTTCCATTTTTACACATCTTTTTTAACTTTTGCATCTTCAAAAGGAAATAAAAAACAGATAACAGACTCGATTATGCGACATGCTGCTAAGGAACGCATTGCTTAGCCAGTAGGCCATGACCCATTTCGGGAAGTAGCGCGGGGAGAGTTGTGCGTCTGTACCAATTGGCTACTATATAGCGCCTTAAGCGCCAAATAGCATATCTCCATGAAGGGCTTGTACAATCCTGACCCCAGGTCCTGATAAATTGCCCCTGGAGATGTTGTTGTCATCGTCCGTGTGTCGTTGCACAATGGTTTTGAAGAATAATAAAGTAGAGGAGAGGCACCTTGGCATGATTAGAAGAAAGCTCGGGGTTATATCCTTAGATCAGAGAAAGTCTACACACAGACCTATAATCTGTACCACGTAGGAAGAAAGCGTAGTTTAGTTAGCCTGTTAATCTCTCTTCGATGAGTAACTTGCATGCTTCACTAAAATCTATGTTAATGGTTTTCCATGTTTAGTTTCGTGTAGAACATTTTAATGCATACACTCTCAAGAGCACTTTTATAAATCAGATGAAACCAAATGCATTCCAAATGAGCATATAATCATATGTATGCAAATGTAAAGTCGATAGTATGTTTATCTATCATTAGGAAGTAGTATAAGCAATGTCATTTCAATACTAATTACAGAACATGTACATGTTATTAGTTTATTACCGAACACAACTTACAAGTCGAATTTTTAATAGTCAAATTTATACTTTAGAAGTTTCTATATCTATGCTTACCAACAATATACTAGATTCACTATTAAGATACTAGTTAGACAATAAACTAGAGATCTCTATCATTATTTTTGATGATGCTAAATATGCACAAACACATAAAGACACACATAAATATTCTACACTCAATAATTAATGCAGTTGTCAAAAATCAATTTAAAAAGTTTTTTCACACAATTTTAATTTAGTAGAAGGACTTTAATGATATAAATTACAATTGCATAAGAAAGTGCATTATAATTAATATTTGACACCATCATTATATGATTAGTATGGTAGTTAAAAAATAAAAATTTATATTCTTTAATACTATAGCATGATAAAAATGACTTTTAAAAAGTATTAAAATTTAATATAAAAATATTGATCTCAAATACATTTGAGTCGAAAAGTTTCTTTGATTGATCTTGAAAGATAAAATACATAACTTAGCCTCATCAATGAAGCGACTGAGAGCGTGTTGTGTTCTATAGTAGAGTATTTATGATATGGACAAAACTAATAATTACAATGATAATATTGATACAATTGGATAAAGAACTCAGCTATCTTTTCATCTCTACTTACTTATAGAAGAGCAAATATTTTCTCTCTTTGGTACACTCCACTAAATATATAGAGAGGACTAACCACCTCACGTTCTGACCCAATTAAAAAGTTTAACTGTTTTCAGATTTGTCTAACCCATGACTAAAAATAACATTAGCAATTAACTAGGCGGACCAACACTAAACAGACGAAAAGAAGTGATGAAAATAAAGTAAATGTGATCTTTATTAAAAGAAAACGACGATCTCTATATGTCTATAGAGGTGAAACGTTGGCATCAAAACTAAAATGGAGTCCACAATCTCCCTCTCCACGAACCCCTGCTTCACAAGTGATTCCACGATCTTCCTCACCCCGATAGCCTCCTGGACACTCCCTCTCCGGCATCTCTCTGGGCGCTTGAGGCGCTCCCTTCCCCCTCCCCGGCCTTTTCGCCGGCCCCTTCGAGAGCATGCTCCCCATGCTGCCTCTGCCCTTTTGGTCCCGGCCCCTCCTATGGGCTAGAGGGTCACTATTAGAATAAAACGCTAATGCAAGATCATAGACGACACACCGAGGCACAATATTTGTTAACGAGGTTCACCATATGGCTACATCCCCGGGGCATGACTACGGGCGCTCCTCCCCAAGATACCACAACACCAGCCGCCCGGGGGCCGGCACAAGCCGTCGGCTCCCCCGCGTACCTTTTGCTATCAAGTCGTCATGGGTTACAACGTGTGGTGCCCCTCCATATATAAGAGGCCTAGGATACAAGTGTCCGACTCCTACACAACTCGTACCTAACTACACCAATTACAACTTCCAGTCCACGTAACCCCTTGCATACATAATATATTCGACACAAATATAACAGTCACCGCGTGTTGGTTTTCCACTAGTGCCCCACACATGCCATCTCGACAATCTATCTGGCAGCCTTTCCTTTTGGTTTGCGGGTCATCACCTGTTGCGCCGCCGCTCCTCCGCTTGGCCGCCGAGGACCACACACCGTCGCTTGACCCTACACATCACGCTATCGCTTGCCCTCAAGTCCGCCCATGATTCATAGAGCTCCTCAACAGGTGCTTGCATTGCGTCGCTTCTTGGAGTGACCGCCTAGTTCGTGGCTTACGTGCTGCACGCCGAGGGTACACAACATACATCTTT
>NW_021286918.1:0-16910 GCF_002162155.2 Triticum dicoccoides
CCTCAAGATAGGCAAACAGACGTGAATAAATTGTAGTAGATTGATAGATTAGATGCCAAATAAAATAAATAAGAATAAAACGCAGCAAGGTCTTTTTGTATTTTTGGTTTAATAGATCTGAAAATAAAAGCAAAGGAAATTAGATCGCAAAGGCAAATAATATGAGAAAGATACCCGGGGGCCGTAGGTTTCACTAGTGGCTTCTCTCAAGAAAAATAGCAAATAGTGGGTAAACAAATTACTATTGGGCAATTGATAGAACTTCAAATAATCATGATGATATCCGGGTGTCGGTGTCAAAACCGGCCGATATCGGGTAGGGGGTCCCGAACTGTGCTCTGAGGATCGAAGGTAACAAGGGACACAGGGTACACGATGTTTACCATGTTCGGGCCCTCTTAATGGAGGTAAAACCCTACGTCCTGCTTGGTTGTATTTGATGAGTACAAGGGGTTACAAGAGTCGATCTACCTCGAGATCATAATGGCTAAACCCTAGATGTCTAGCCTATATCAATTCGGATAGCCTCTACGGACTAAACCCTCCGGTTTATATACACGCCGGAGGGGCCTAGGGTTGT
The DNA here is from genome assembly GCF_002162155.2 of Triticum dicoccoides. Classification (NCBI taxonomy): domain Eukaryota; kingdom Viridiplantae; phylum Streptophyta; class Magnoliopsida; order Poales; family Poaceae; genus Triticum; species Triticum dicoccoides. The sequence goes on from NW_021286918.1 coordinate 581, forward strand.
ACATAGTCGGTTTATAGAAAAGGGAAACTATACATCCGGACGCCAATCTCGCCATCCACGCAAAGGAGAGTCCTATCCGGACATGGGGAAAGCCTTCTACCTTGTATCTTCACGGCCCATCAGTTCGGCCCATATCACATAGCCCGGACACCCGAGGACCCCCCTAAACCAGGACTCCCTCAGTACCGCCCGAACTTGCCTTCATTGACGACGTAGTATCCAGCTTATGTCTTCGGCTTTGCAAGGCGGGTTCTTCATTATACTTCGGACCAATGATAGTCTAGCTCTGACCTTGATGCACCGCCCTTATGACCCCTTCTTGTGGTCGCTTTGATTTCCGTGCGTCGAATGAATATGAACGATCCGTGATTTTTTGCAAATAAGCCCCTCACCACGCTCGGACGACATCTATATAAGGAGACTTAGATCCCCAAATGCCATCTCACATCGCACACAGGGAAAATCATCAAGATTAGCTACAAACAAAGCCTTTCAACATGGCCAGCGCCGCATGCTCCTCTTCACGCCCCCATGGCCCTCAAGAGGGTGATTGACAAAGTTTCTCGGTGCCTCATCTTCAGCTGAGCGGACTCCAGACACAGGGTTATCTTCCCCCTCGCGGATCTAGTCCCCATTCGAGCAGGACTGGCCTCAATCGACAATGATGCGATGGCTGAGAACTTCCCCAACCCCAATAAGGAGGAGAGGGTGTGCTTCGTCCCGTTCCTATTGTGGGGCCTAGGATTTCCAATCCACCCTTTTCTCTGGGGCCTATTGGAATTTTACGGCACCAACTGCACAACCTTACCCCAGGTTTGATCCCGCACATCTCAGGCTTCGTTGCCCTTTGCAAGCTGTTCTTAGGCATCGAGCCCCATTTTGAACTATGGAGGAAGTTCTTTTGCCTTGTTCCCCGCCATCAAGGAAGCTCTATCTTTGAAGTGGGCGGTGCCGAAGTATGGCGTATAGCCAGATCCGGATACCTCATAGAGACTCCCAAAGAAGTATACCCACAGTAGTCTTCGGAGTGGTTCTACATAGATGACGTGACACTGCCGGACCAAGTTCGGCGTAGCCTTCCTGAGTTTTCCAGCGCTCCTCTGAAGAAGCATTTCAACTAGCATCCCTGAAGTCCCCAGGAGGAGGACAGTGCAGAAGTAAAAAGGTTGATTAGCAAGGTCAGGTTAGTAGTACATACGGAACTCTCGATAGTCGAGGTTATGGCTATTGCAATAAAGAGGTGCTTCCAGCCTCTCCAGTCCAGAGTAACTCCCTTATGGTGTTACAACGGAGAAGATGACGCGTTTCATTATAGACGGAAGGGTCCGGATACCCCTGCCGAACTAGCCACAATCCTGGCCGATCTGTATAAGGGTGAAAAAGAAGATTTCCTCCGCTTAAACTATAACGCCCCGGATACGCATCGTGGGTGTTACATAAACTGCCGGGAAGGTTTTTCCATGTACAACCCCATAGAATGGGTAAGATTTTGATCGTTTGTGTTGCCTTATCGCTGTCACCGATACTAATCCATTTTTACCCTTTGTTTCCATAAACAGTCATGGAGAAAAATGACCGAGGACGTCCACTGTCCCGCTCCACAGCCAGAGGATCATAACTGCGATGAAGACATTGGCTTTTGTGAGGACCCGGACATATACATAGAGTTCGATGAGGGGGTATTTTATCATGCGAGCCTTGAGGGCTCAAAAGTGGCTATCACCACTGACTACCCCTGCCTCTATCTCTTCTGCATCGTAAGTATTCGGAGGGCTCTTAAAAGGAAATCCCTATTTGCATTTTTATCCATTGTACTGATCCATATTTTAATAGGACCGACGCTCGGCGGGCCATACCTCCTCAAGGGCGGCCCCTACGCAAGGTTGCTACCTCTTGAGCACTACGGTGGTTTTCCCTTAAAGAGGAAAGGGTGATGCAACAAAGTAGCGTAAGTATTTCCCTCAGTTTTTGAGAATCAAGGTATTAATCCAGTAGGAGACTACACACAAGTCCCTCGTACCTACACAAACAAATAAGAACCTCGCAACCAACACGATAAAGGGGCTGTCAATCCCTTCTCGGTCACTTACGAGAGTGAGATCTGATAGAGATGATAAGATAATATTTTTGGTATTTTTATGATAAAGATTAAAAGTAAAGATTGCAAAATAAACGGTGCAAGACATAACTTGATAACGGGAGATTGATATAATGGAGAATAGACCCGGGGGCCATAGGTTTCACTAGTGGCTTCTCTCAAGATAGCATAAGTATTACGGTGGGTGAACAAATTACTGTCGAGCAATTGATAGAAAAACGAATAATTATGATAATATCTAGGCATGATCATGTATATAGGCATCACGTCCGTGACAACTAGACCGACTCCTGCCTGCATCTACTACTATTACTCCACAGATCGACCGCTATCCAGCATGCATCTAGAGTATTAAGTTCATAAGAAGAGAGTAACACATTAGGTAAGATGACATGATGTAGAAGGATAAACTCAAGCAATATGATATAAACCCCATCTTTTTATCCTCGATGGCAACAATACAATACATGTCGTTTCCCTTTCTGTCACTGGGATCGAGCACCGTATGATTGAACCCAAAGCTAAGCACTTCTCCCATTGCAAGAAAGATCAATATAGTAGGCCAAACCAAACTGATAATTCGAAGAGACTTGCAAACATAACCAATCATATAGAAAAGAATTTGGAGAAGGTTCAAATATTGTTCATAGATAAACTTGATCATAAACCCACAATTCATCGGATCTCGACAAACACACCACAAAAAGAGATCTCCAAGAAGATCGAGGAGAACTTTGTATTGAGATCCAAAGAGAGAGAAGAAGCCATCTAGCTAATAACTATGGACCCGAAGGTCTTAAGTAAACTAATAACACATCATCGGAGGGGCCATGGAGTTGATGTAGAGGTCCTCTGTGATTGATTCCCCCTCCGGCGGAGCTCCGAAAAAGGCACCAAGATGGGATCTCTTGGGTACAGAAGGTTGCGGCGGTGGAAATAGGGTTTCGTGGTGCTCCTGGATGTTTTCGGGGTACATGAATATATATAGGAGGAAGAAGTAGGTCGGTGGAGCCACGAGGGGCCCACGAGGGTGGAGGGCGCGCCCAGGGGGGTAGGCGCGCCCCCTGCCTCGTGGCCTCCTCGTTGGTTGCTTGACGTCCACTCCAAGTCCCACGGATCATGTTTGTTCCAAAAATAACTCTCCCGAAGGTTTCATTCCGTTTGGATTCCGTTTGATATTCCTTTTTTCCGAAACACTGAAATATGCAAAAAGCAGCAATTTGCACTGGGCCTTGGGTTAGTAGGTTAGTCCCAAAAATAATATAAAAGTGTAAAATAAAGCCCATTAACATCCAAAACAGATAATATAATAGCATGGAACAATACAAAATTATAGATACTTTGGAGACGTATCGAGCATCCCCAAGCTTAATTCCTGCTCGTCCTCGAGTAGGTAAATGATAAAAACAGAATTTTTGATGTGGAATGCTACCTAGCATAACTCTCAATGTAATTCTCTTTATTGTGGCATGAATATTCAGATCCGAAAGATTCAAGATAAAAGTTTAATGTTGACATAAAATAATAATACTTCAGGCATTCTAACCAAGCAATTATGTCTTCTCAAAATAACATCGCAAAAGAAAGTTCATTCCTACAAAATCATATAGTTTGGTCATGCACCATTTTCGTCACACAAGAATGCTCTCATCATGCACAACCCCGATGACAAGCCAAGCAATTATTTCACACTTTAGTAATCTCAAAACTTTTTCAACTTTCACACAATACATGAGCGTGAGCCATGGATATAGCACTATGGGTGGAATAGAATATAATTATGGGGGTTATGTGGAGAAGACAAAAAGGTGAAAGTCTCACATCGACATGGCTAATCAATGGGCTAGGGAGATGCCCATCAATTGATGTCAATGCAAGGAGTAGGGATTGCCATGCAACGAATGCACTAGACCTATAAATGTATGAAAGCTCAACAAAAGAAACTAAGTGGGTGTGCATCCAACTTGCTTGCTCACGAAGACCTGGGGCACTTGAGGAAGCCTATTGTTGGAATATATAAGCCAAGTTCTATAATGAAAAATTACCACTAGTATATGAAAGTGACAAAACAAGTGACTCTCTATCATAAAGATCATGGTGCTACTTTGAAGCACAAGTGTGGAAAAAAAGGATAGTAGCATTGCCCCTTTTTATTTATTTTTCTTCTTTTTACCTTTTTGGGCCTTTTTTTATTTGTCCTTTCTCTTTTTTTATTTGGGACAATGCTCTATTAATGATGATCATGTCACACCCTAGCTAGTCATGCATTAGAGTGTTGCATCATGTTTACTCTTTCATCAGAAACTTGAAATGGGGATTTGTGAAACCCTCAGAATCTTTTTGAAAATGACCCAAATAAAAATTTCTCCAAAAGGGTCCAAGAAAATGCTCATGTTGCTCTCTGAAAATATTGGACAGAGATAAAAATCAAACCAATATTTTTAAGAGCTCATAGGTATTTATTTTGGGCATTTGGAACTAATGCATAAATATTTGCATTGGAAATATATTAGTTATATATATTAATATATGTCCAAAAATTATGCCACCTGTTGGGGAGCTCTGGAATAATATATCTAGCTCCTGCAAAAATTGGCATAAGGTAATAAAATGATTTAATATTTTATTTAAATCAAAACAAATGTCAGAAATTAGAAAACAAAAATAAATAAAAGGAGGAGAAGCTTACCTGGGGCTCCTCCCTGTGCAGCCCAGCAGTAGCTGGCCGGCCCAGCCCGCCTCCTCCTCTGTCGTCTTCGTCCTCGACAGAGGGAGGGAAGCGTGCCCGGCGCGCGCGCGCGCCACCGCGCCACGCCACCAGCTCGCCTGCCTGCCTACCTCTCCCCTCCTCGTCTGGATGCCCTGGAACGACGCCACGCCCCCCCGTACTCTCTCACTCTCCCCCGGTTCTTCCTCTCCTCTCCCTCGCTCTCTCTCTCCCGTGTCCGAACGCACCCATCGCCGCCGTTCGCCATAGCCACCGCCACCGGCCTCCCCTAGCCTCCCCGACACGCTCCCCAGCTCCGCCGCGACCCCCTCTACCTCCTCGTCGAGCCACGCAAGACGGAGCACCCCGTGGAGCCACCGCCGTCGCCATCCTCGCCTCCGGCCGCCGTGGGTACTCGCCGTCGATTCGGGAGCTACCGGGCATCCCCGACCTCGTCCTCGCGCTCGCTGGTCTCGCTGTGAGCCCCTCTCCGTTTCCCCTCTCTTCTCCCCCTCGTTCCCTCACCGTAGCCCTCCTCCCCACCACAGCCGAAGCCTCTCGCCGCCGTCCATGTCGTCGTCGCCGTCTCGGTCCGCCTCCGCCCAAACCGAGCCTTCCATCGTGCTCCGGGTGCCACGAGGGTGCCGCCGAGCCCCTCAGGTGGCCTCCCAGTGCCCCGCAGCCCGATCCCGCTCGCGCCCGAACTCCGGCCGCCGCCCAAGTGGTCGCCGCCGTCGATCTAAGCCATCTCCGGTGAAACGGAGCGCACCAGTGGGTGCGCGCGAGCCCCAGCTTCCCGCGCGTACCTTCCGCTGCTCGATTGGGTGCCGGAGTGGAAATCCCGCGCCCTCCGCCGCGTTTGCTGCCGCCGGCGGCTAAACGCTGGCGTGTTAGCCCCGGTTGACCAGGGGGTTTGACCTCCCCTGGCTCAATGACAAGTGGGGCCCGTCCCTGCTAATTCGGATTAGGATTAGTTTAAACTTAATCAACCTCTGTTAATTAACCCCCTGACACTGACCAGTGGGCCCTAGCGCCACTAACCCTTAATTAGGATTAACTAACCTCTGTTAAACCCCCCTGTCACTGACGTGTGGACCCCACACGTCAGGTTTGACCCCAGCCAGCCGCAGTTGACCGCTGACGTCGTGCTGACGTCATGCTGGCGCAATATATATATTTCTGGATTTAAATTAAATCAGGAAATTCCAGAATATAATTTAAACTTCAAAAATTCATAACTTTTATTCTGTAACTCCAAATCAGACAAATTATATATGAAAAATGATCAGAAAAATCCAATCTATCCATCTGTACTATTTTCATGCATGACTAAACAAGTTAACTTGATGTTTAATGCAGAACAAGGAAAAGCACTCTAAAAGGCCATGTTTGAGTTTCAAATTTGAATCTTTGATTCAAATTGGTTCAAACCCTTCGGGTCTTAGTTGCATTAGCCCAACACACTCATATTGCCATGTTTCATGCATGCATCATATTGTTGCACATTGTTTGGTGATGGTTGTGTATCGGTGTCCTTTGCGACAGGTTCTGCCTCCGAGGAGTACCGTGATTACCCTAACGAAGAACCGTATCAGTGCATCGAACCATCAGGCAAGCAACCAACCATTTGATCATATCGATACAATCCCATGTTCTCGCTCCTGCTCTCTTTTACTGCATTAAGACAACGCGTTTCAAACTGCTGTGTGCTACGGTAGTTGAACCCATTTCCTCTGCATGACCTGTCATTGCCACAGTAACTAGATGAAACCCACTAGCATGTGTAGGAGTTGTTTGAGCCATATGTATGTGTTGTTCCTACCTTGCTATGCCTGCTATGCTTAGAGTCGTGTCAGGTCTGGTTCATCTGGGTGATGGGCTAGAGTGAAATGATTATGTCGGTAATGAGAGTGGTGTGGTGAACCCGATTTGGTAAAGGTATCAATGAGAGGCCATGTAGGAGTACATGGTGGGTTGTTTCATTGAAGCCGACCTTAAGCACTGAGATCTGTATGTGTGATTTAAGATACAGCTACTACCATGCATTGGGCCCTGAAATATGACCCCGCTCGACTTCTTATTCACCCTAGTTCTCTGTCCAGGAGTTGCAAGTAGTTTCTGGTGTTTGTAGCCTACTGGAGGCCGTGGACAGCGCTGACCGTAGGGGTGGGCTGTGATGCGGTAGGTACGTGGCACGGTGTACCGGATGCCCGTTTGGTATCTCGGGAACCCTGTTCACATCGTTCGGGGCCGTATGGGAAACCTCGGCCGGACTCCCTGCGGATGGAACCTGGATAGGCGATAAACCTGGACTAGAGGCTTAAGTGTTTAGGTAGGTCGTGGTCTACACCCACGTCGGCTTTCGCTTGAAGTCTGCCGAGCACATGTCGTGTGCAGACGCTAAGTGGTGGAAACATGTATGAAGAAGTACACCCCTGCAGGGTTATCATGATCTATTCGAATAGCCGCGTCCGCGGTAAAGGACTACTTGGTTGCCTATAAAGTTCATAGACAAGTAAATGGAAACTGCTAAAAGCCTCAAGATAAGTGTGAGTGCCGAGGATGGCTCTTCCGTAGGAAGACAGAGGTGGATCCTCGGTAGTGTATTGAATTGGTGAGTAGTGGACTCGTGTGCGCAAAACCAATTCAAGTTAAAGTATCGTAGGATAGTCTAGCCAAGAGTCAAAGCTGGCTTGCTGCAATAACTCCACCAACCCTTCTTGATAATGTGCATGTATGTAGGATCTGATGTAAGTCTTGCTGAGTACCTTTGTACTCATGTTGCTGTAATTTACATTTTTCAGAAGACGCTGCAACCCCTTCTGATGGGTTCTACGTAGACGTTGACATCAACGAGTAGGCTAAAGGCCCAGGTGGTGATCCTGAGCTTGTGAAGGACCACGTAGTATAGCTAGGCTTTCCAAGCCTCTTTTATTTTACTAGTTGTCTGTACTCAGACAAGTTACTTCCGCTGTTGGTTTGTATGACTGTATGACTTGAATGTTGGGTCGTGAGACCCGTTCCTTTCTGTATGTTATGTATGGCTCCCTGAGCCTTAAATAAAGTACTTGTGTCGTAGAGTCATGTTGTGATGCTTCGTTGTATTTGCACATATCGAGCATATTGTGTGTATGATTGAAATGCTTGGTATGTGTGGGATCTGACTATCTAGTTGTTTATCTTTAGTAGCCTCTCTTACCGGGAAATGTCTCCTAGTGTTACCGCTGAGCCATGGTAGCTTGCTACTGCTCTGGAACACTTAGGCTGGCCGGCATGTGTCCTTCTTCGTTCCTGTGTCTGTCCCTTCGGGGAAATGTCACGCATTGAGTACCGGAGTCCTGTTAGCCCGCTACAGCCCGGTTTACCGGAGTCCTGCTAGCCCAGTGCTACAGCCCGGACCCATTTGCTGATGACCGACACGTTCGAAGCTGGGTCATGGATGCCTGTCCCTGTAAGTCTGTGCCACTTTGGGTTTACGACTAGTCATGTCAGCCCGGGCTCCTTATCATATGGATGCTAGCGACACTATCATATACGTGAGCCAAAAGGCGCAAACGGTCCCGGGCAAAGGTAAGGCGACACCCGTGGGGATACCGTGCGTGAGGCCGCAAAGTGATATGAGGTGTTACCGGCTAGATCAATGTGACATCGAGTCGGGGTCCTGACAGATCATCACACTTCTATTTATTTACAACTCAATGATTACAACTCGATACTATAACAAAGTATGACAATATATGAATGCCTCCAGCGGTGTACCGGGATGGGCAATGAATCAAGAGTGACATGTATAAAAAATTATGAACGGTGGCTTTGCCACAAATACGATCTCAACTACATGATCATGCAAGGAAATATGACAATGATGTAGCATGTCATGATGAACGGAACGGTGGAAAGTTGCATGACAATATATCTCGGAATGACTATGGAAATGCCATAATAGGTAGGTATGGTGGATTTTTTGAGGAAGATATAAGGAGGTTTATGTGTGACAGAGCGTATCATATCACGGGGTTTGGATGCACCGGTGAAGTTTGCACCAACTCTCGAGGTGAGAAAGGGCAATGCACGGTACCGAAGAGGCTAGCAATGATGGAAGGGTGAGAGTGCGTATAAAGAACTCACATACTTATTGAAAAAATCTAAAAGTCATCAAAAACCAAGCATTATGCGCATGCTTATAGGGGGATAGATTGGTAGGAAAAGACCATCGCCCGTCGCCGACCGCCACTCATAAGGAAGACAAACAAATAACACCTTATGTTTCAAATTTGTTACACAACGGTCACCATACGTGCATGCTATGGGACTTGCAAACTTCAACATAAGTATTTCTCAAATTCACAACTAATCAACTAGCACACTCTAATATTACCACCTTTATATCTCAAAACAATTATCCAGTATCAAACTTCTCCTAGTACTCGATGCACTTTTTATGAAAGTTTTTATTATACCGATCTTGGATGCCTATCATATTAGGACTACATTCATAACCAAAGCAAATTACCATGCTGTTCTAAAGACTCTCAAAATAATATAACTGAATCATGAGAAATCAATTATTTCTATAAAATAAAACCACCACCGTGCTCTAAAAGATATAAGTGAAGCACTAGAGCAAAATTATCTAGCTCAAAAGATATAAGTGAAGCACATAGAGTATTCTAATAAATTCCAATTCATGTGTGTCTCTCCCAAAAGGTGTGTACAGAAAGGATGCCTGTGGTAAACTAAAAATCAAAGACTCAAATAATACAAGACGCTCCAAGCAAAACACATATCATGTGGTGAATAAAAATATAGCTCCGAGTAAAGTTACCGATAGAAGAAAACGAAAGAGGGGATGCCTTCCGGGGCATCCCCAAGCTTAGGCTTTTTGTTGTCCTTGGATTTTACCTTGGGGTACCTTGGGCATACCCAAGCTTAGGCTCTTTCCACTCCTTGTTCCATAATCCATCAAATCTTTACCCAAAACTTGAAAATTTCACAACTCAAAACTTTAAAGAGAAAATCTTGTGAGCTCCGTTAGCGAAAGAAAACGAAACACCACTTCAAGGTACCATAATGAACTAATTAGTTATTTATATTAGTGTTAAACCTACTGTATTCCAACTGCTCTATGATTCATACCCTCCGATACTACTCATAGATTCATCAAAATAAGCAAACAACACGCGAAAAACAGAATCTGACAAAAACAGAACAATCTGTAGTAATCTATTGGTTTCGAATACTTCTGGAACCCCAACAATTCTAAAATAAATTTCTGGACGTGAGGAATTTATCTATTAATCATTTGCAAAAAATAATCAACCTAATCGCACTCTCCAGTAAAACATGGCAGCAAATCTCGTGAGCGCTAAAATTTCTGTTTTTTACAGCAAGATCGCAAAGACTTTCCCCAAGTCTTCCCAAAGGTTCTACTTGGAACAAACACTAATTAAAAGCATAAAACCACATATAAGCAGAGGCTAGATGAATTATTTGTTACTAAACAGAATCAAAAAGCAAGGAACAAAAATAAAATTGGGTTGCCTCCCAACAAGCGCTATCGTTTAACGCCCATAACTAGGCATAAAAGCAAGGATAGATCTAGGTATTGCCATCTTTGGTATTCAATCTATAAGTAGCTCTCATGATAGATTCGTAAGGTAATTTATTTTTCTTTCTAGGGAAGTGTTCCATGCCTTTCCTTAACGGAAATTGGAATCTAATATTCACTTCTTTCATATCAATAATTGCACCAATCGTTGTAAGGAAAGGTCTACCAAGAATAATATGACATGAAGGATTGCAATCTATATCAAGGACGATGAAATCTATGGAAACATAATTCCAATTTGCAACAATAAGAACATCATTAATTCTTCTCATAGGTTTCTTAATGGTGGAATCCGCAAGAGGCAAGTTTAAAGAACAATCATCAAATTCACGAAAACCTAGCAAATCACACAAGGTTTTAGGAATCGTGGAAACACTAGCACCCAAATCACACAACGCATAGCATTCATGATCTTTAATTTTAATCTTAATAGTAGGTTCCCACTCATCATAAAGTTTTCTAGGGATAGAAACTTCCAATTCAAGTTTTTCTTCATAAGATTGCATTAAAGCATCAACGATATGTTTAGTAAAAGCCTTATTTTGACTATAAGCATGCGGAGAATTTAGCACGGATTGCAACAAGGAAACACAATCTATTAAAGAGAAATTATCATAATTAAATTCCTTGAAATCCAAGATAGTGGGTTCATTGCTATCTAAAGTTTTGACCTGTCCAATCTCACTTTTATTAATTTTTGCATCAAGATCTAAAAAGTCCGAATCATCGGGATGCCTTCTAACTAAAGTTGACTCATCTCCAGTCCCATCATTATCAAGATTCATATTTCAAAACAAAGATTTAATAGGAGACACATCAATAATTTTTAGAACTTCATCATTATTATCATGGAAACTAGAAGAACACGCTTTCACAAAGCAATATTTTTTAGCACACATCCTAGCTGTTCTTTCTTTGCACTCATCAATGAAAATTCTCATAGCTTTGAGAGACTCATTGATATCATGCTTTGGTGGGATAGATCTAAGTTTCAAAGAATCAACATCAAGAGAAATTCTATCCACGTTCCTAGCCAACTCATCAATCTTAGACAAATTTTCTTCAATCAAAGCATTGAAACTCTTTTGAGAACTAATAAATTCTTTAATATTAGATTCAAAATCAGATGGAATCTTATTATAATTTCCATAAGAATTGTTGTAGGAATTACCATAATTATTAGAGGAATTACTAGGAAACGACCTAGGATTAAAATTTCCTCTATAAGCGTTGTTACCAAAATTGTTCCTAGCACCAAAATTCACATCCATAGATTCATTACTATTCTCAATCAAAGTAGATCAAGGCATATCAGTAGGATCAGAAGAAACACTCTTATTTGCAAACAATTTCATAAGTTCATCCAGCTTTCCACTCAAAACATTAATCTCTTCAGTTGCATGCACCTTTTTACTAGTAGATCTTTCAGTGTGCCATTGAGAATAATTAACCATAATATTATCTAGGAGTTTAATAGCTTCTCCTAAAGTGATTTCCGTAAAAGTGCCTCCCGTGGCCGAATCTAAGAGATTTCTAGAAGCAAAATTCAATCCGCCATAATTTTTTTGTATAATCATCCACAAATTCAAACCATGTGTAGGGCAATTACATATCATTAATTTCATCCTCTCCCAAGTTTGTGCAACGTGTTCATGATCAAGTTGCTTAAAATTCATAATATCATTTCTAAGTGAGATGATCTTAGTGGGAGGAAAATATTTAGAGATAAAAGCATCTTTGCACTTATTCCATGAATCAATATTGTTTTTAGGAAAAGAAGAAAACCAAGATTTAGCACGATCTCTAAGCGAAAACGGAAATAACTTCCGTCTAACAATATCATTGTCCACATCTTTCTTATTTTGCATATCACATAAATCAACAAAGCTATTTAGATGGGTAGCGACATCTTCACTAGGAAGGCCGACACATTGATCTTTCATGACAAGATTCAGCAAAGCAACATTAATTTCACAAGATTCAGCATCATTAAGAGGAGCAATCAGAGTGCTAAGAAAATCATTGTTGTTGGTATTGGCAATGTCACACAATTTAGTATTATCTTGAGCCATCGTAAAAAGCAAGCAAACCAACACACAAGCAAACAAGAAGCAATCAAGAAGAGACGAAATAGAAAAGAGAAGGGGAACAGAAAAAGAGGGCAAATAAAATGACAAGGGTGAAGTGGGGGAGAGGAAAACGAGAGGCAAATAGCAAATAGTTTAATGCGAGGGATAAGAGTTTGTGATGGGTACTTGGTCTGTCTTGACTTGAGCGTAAGCTTCCTCGGCAACGGCGCCCGAAATCCTTCTTGCTACCTCTTGAGCACTGCATTGGTTTTCCCTTGAAGAGGAAAGGATGATGCAGCAAAGTAGCGTAAGTATTTCGCTCAGTTTTTGAGAACCAAGGTATCAATCCAGTAGGAGACTAAACGCAAGTCCCTCGTACCTACACAAATAAATAAGAATCTCGCAACCAACGCGGTAAAGGGGTTGTCAATCCCTTCTTGGTCACTTACAAGAGTGAGATCTGATAGAGATGGTAAGATAATATTTTTTGGTATTTTTATGATAAAGATTAAAGTAAAGATTGCAAAATAAACGGTGCAAGAAATAACTTGATAACGGGATATTAATATAAGGGAGAATAGACCCGGGGGCCATAGGTTACACTAGTGGCTTCTGTCAAGATAGCATGACTATTACGGTAGGTGAACAGATTACTGTCGAGCAATTGACAGAAAAGTGAATAATTATGAGAATATCTAGGCATGATCATGTATATAGGCATCACGTCCGTGACAAGTAGGCCGACTCCTGCCTGCATCTACTACTATTACTCCACACGTCGACCGCTATCCAGCATGCATCTAGAGTATTAAGTTCATAAGAAGAGAGTAACGCATTAGGCAAGATGACATGATGTAGAGGGATAAACTCAAGCAATATGATATAAACCCCATCTTTTTATCCTCGATGGCAACAATACAATACGTGTCATATCCCATTCTGTCACTGGGATCGAGCACCGTAAGATTGAACCCAAAGCTAAGCACTTCTCCCATTGCAAGAAAGATCAATCTAGTGGGCCAAACCAAACTGATAATTCGAAGAGACTTGCAAAGATAACCAATCATGCAGAAAATAATTCAGAGAAGATTCAAATATAGTTCATAGATAAACTTGATCATAAACCCACAATTCATCGGATCTCGACAAACACACCGCAAAAAGAGATCTCCAAGAAGATCGAGGAGAACTTTATATTGAGATCCAAAGAGAGAGAGAAGAAGCCATCTAGCTAGTAACTATGGACCCGAAGGTCTAAAGTAAACTACTCACACATCATCGGAGGGGCCATGGAGTTGATGTAGAGGCCCTCCGTGATTGATTCCCCCTCCGGCGGAGCTCCGGAAAAGGCCCCAAGGTGGGATCTCTTGGGTATAGAAGGTTGCGGCGGTGGAAATAGGGTTTCGTGGTGCTCCTGGATGTTTTCGGGGTATATGAATATATATAGGAGGAAGAAGTACGTCGGTGGATCCACGAGGGGCCCACGAGGGTGGAGGGGGCGCCCCCTACCTCGTGGCCTCCTCGTTGGTTGCTTGACGTCCACTCCAAGCCCCATGGATCACGTTTGTTCCAAAAATAACTCTCTCGAAGGTTTCATTATGTTTGGATTCCGTTTGATATTCCTTTTCTGCGAAACACTGAAATAGGCAAAAAAATAGCAATTTGCACTAGGCCTTGGGTTAGTAGGTTAGTCCCAAAAATAATATAAAAGTGTAAAATAATGCCCATTAACATCCAAAACAGATAATATAATAGCATGGAACAATCAAAACTTATAGATACGTTGGAGACGTATCAAAGGTCGTCGTTCAAAACGAAAAGGGACCGGGAGTGTTGTAGAAACCTTACAATCTTCCGAGAGCTATGTTTTTAATACATGCTTAGGGATGAGTCTGGATTGTTAAAAGTCTCCTTTTATCCTTGATGTCAGGAGGAGTACACGGCAGACAGTGGGAAGACGCCCAGTTAGCCGAATGTCCGCCAATTCGGCGCCGAACTCTTCAACTAGGATGAGAGCCGATGCCATGCCAATTCCGCCTCCTCAAGAGGATTTGGTTGACGTATCAGTCATGAATTCCGAAGTGGAGAGCCTTATGAATCACCATCAACTGAAAGAGGCTATGCACACTCCGGCCTTTTCCGAGCAAGAGTTTACCGCACTCAATTCAGTGGATGCATACATCCGAGCCGCTCAAGACGAGCTTGTCGGAGTCACTCAGTTGTTCTCAAAGGACATACAAGTAAAAACTTTACACCATTTTTGATAGTCATATGCCAGTAGCCTCCGAGACTTGAAGCTGTGAGGTAAAGCGATTTAAGGATCGATATGATCTGCAGGTTCTTAAAGAGAAGAATACCGCGCTATCCCAGGAGCTAAAGGTGAATCACACACAGCTGAATGCAGTCACCGCCGAATTGGCGGAAATGAAAAAGGCCGCAATGAGTGCATCCGGGAAGAATAAACATGAGGGGGGGAAAGATAAACAATCCGAAGAGATAGAGAGCTTGAAGGGTCAACTATCGGCTGCTCAAAAAGAAAATGAGATGCTGAAGGGCGGTATATTCGATATGTCTTTCCTCTATTGTTGAACCTCCCTAGAGGCTCATGTTTATTCTATAGTTTGGAACATCGTGAGTCTGTTGCTTTACAGGCTTCTTAACTGCTCGTCCGGAGGAAGAGGTATCCAGATTTCAAGGCGACGTGCTGAAGGAACTGTCCGTGGTACATGCTCGGGCCCGAAAAGCCATGAGGGGTATGGTGAAGGCATTATGGCCATCTGAGACCCCTCCAGAAAGTATGGAAGACTTGGCAAACTTATTAAAAGGTGCCCGGTGCCGGTTTGAGCTATGGAAGACATCCGCCTACCGTGAAGGCGCACGAGAAGCCTGGGCCATGGTGAAGACACGTTTCACCAAGCTGGATCCAAATCATATGGCCTGAGTGGGACCACAGGGACCAGACGGGAAAGAAATTCCAGTGAATTGATGTATGACCAAGTAATGATAGCTACAAAGTATTAGCAGGAAGACTGTAGGTTATATAGTTTTATAGATGGAATAGATAAGGAATAGGTGTTTGATTTAATGTATTTATGTACATTATGATAAACTTGTACCTTCATCCGAACATGTGAAAAGTTTTGTCATCACATGCTTTTAGCTTTAACCTCCGAACCAAAATGGTGGAGTGTTTCCGGATACTATTTGAAAAGAAGCATTCATTATGTCCGGAAACTAGGCAACCCAATCATTGTGCTCGAACAGACAAAAAGTTTTAGTTTGGGTTGTATGTTATATTACATATGTAAGAAACGTCTTCCAAGGAAAATAGTTGCGTTAAGGGTTCCTTTC
The DNA here is from genome assembly GCF_002162155.2 of Triticum dicoccoides. NCBI lineage: Eukaryota > Viridiplantae > Streptophyta > Magnoliopsida > Poales > Poaceae > Triticum > Triticum dicoccoides. The sequence goes on from NW_021286918.1 coordinate 16,414, forward strand.
CTTGGGCTGGCATGCTGTAATTACGCGTGTCGTGGTGTTGGAGTGGTTACAATAATGTAACAATCTGTCGCTTGATTGACGACCACTTATTCTCTTAAGAATGCTAGCTTTCGGCTTCACCTGTCTGTGGTACATGTTTGGTGACCCGATTGTAACAATCACAGAGGTGCTCCCTTTACGCCCTAGCCGAACAATCGGGAACGTAGGGCATAAACACAAGAGCCAGGCAACCCAGCTTGGCAAAAACCAAAGTCATAGAGATGCATATAATGGTAGAAAAAGTATTTATATGAGTGAACGACACATATATTGTGAGCTCTAAGCTCTGAATAATAATGCGCTTCTGTTAGGGAAGCCCCCAGGTGTCGTGGGGTATATACATTTTAGGATGTGCACCCCGTAAGTGTTCGGCTTATCCAAACATACCTTGGGAATCGTACAATAACGAGAAAATATAAAGAAATGAAGAAGAGACAAACAAAAAAAGGAACATGGCC
>NW_021286919.1:0-1661 GCF_002162155.2 Triticum dicoccoides
GAATTTGATGGTATCCACTACGCAAATCAACTTTGGAGAATATTGTAGAGCCACTCAATTCATCAAGCATATCATCTAGCCTAGGAATAGGATGACGATAACGAATAGTAATATTATAATGCCTCTACAATCAACACACATACGTGATGTACCATCCTTTTTCGGCACTAGAATAATAGGAACAGCACAAGGACTAAGGGATTCGCGTATATAACCTTTGTCGAGAAGCTCTTGTACTTGACGCATAATCTCCTTCGTCTCCTCTGGATTGGTACGGTATGGTGCACGGTTTGGCAGTGAAGCACCGGGAATTAAGTCAATCTGATGCTCAATCCCTCGAATAGGCGGTAATCCCGGTGGCACGTCTTGTGGAAAGACGTCAGCGAACTCCTGCAAAATGTTAGTGACAGCAGGAGGCAAAGAGGAAGGCACGCCCTCGAATGAAAATAATGCCTCTTTGCACACAAAAGCATAGCAAACAGATTTGCTGAAATCTAGCTCTTCAATATCAGATTTGGTGGCAAATAAACATGCACTTTTCAATTTAATTTCAGAAGCAACACTAGATGGTTTATTATTAGGCTTCATTTGCTGCTCAAATCCTTTTGCCACAATCTGATTTTCACTCTTATTCGTCTCCTGTTTTGCTTTATTAGTTCTATTAATATCATCTTTCAAAATGGAATCAGGAGTCATAGGAAGCAAAGTAATATTTTTATCCTTATGAACAAGAGTGTAGTGATTGTTTCTACCATGGTGTACAGAATTTTTATCAAATTGCCATGGTCTACCAAGTAATAAGGAACATGCTTGCATAGGTACCACATCACAATCAACATAATCAGCAGATGTAGAGATACTAAAATGCACACGAACAGTACATGTTACCTTAACCTTGCCGCTGTTGTTGAACCATTGGATGTAGTAAGGATGTGGATGTGGTCTTGTGGTGAGAAAAAGCTTTTCCACCATCTCCATGCTAGCCAAGTTGTTGCAGCTCCCTCCATCTATGATGACGCGCACAGAACGTTCTTTCACAACTCCCTTGGTATGGAACAAATTGTGCCTCTGATTTTGCTCAGCTTGTGTGACCTGCACACTCAAAACATGTTGAGCAACTAAACATTCATACCAGTCAGCGTCTTCAGGAGCCATGTATTGCGTCTCATGATCAGAATCATCTCCACCATGTTCTTCACGTGTAATAAGAACCAAAGTCTCCTCATCATAGTCACTAGCGGACTCATATCCACCATCCGCGGTAGCAATCATCACACGCGGAGATTTGCATTCTCTCGCATAATGACCTCCTCCCTTACAACGACGACAAATAATATCACTTGTGTGCCCTGTTGATGCCATGGAAGAAGAAGAACGATGTGCAGGCCCCGCAGGTGCGCTCTTGGCAGATAATGGTGGTTGTGCCTGTTTTCTTGTATCACGGCTGGAGGTGGCACCGGATGGAGGTGCTGGTGCAGTTGAAGTAGAAGATGCACGTGGTGTCCATGATGAAGGTCGGCCTGCAGAAAAGTTAGTTCGCCCCAATGCTTGTCGATCCTGCACTTCACGTTCAGCTTTACAAGCAAGATGGAATAAACGAGTGATATTAGTATACTCCTTATAGTCTAGAATGGTCTGAATCTCTCTATTTAATCCACCCA
>NW_021286920.1:0-6655 GCF_002162155.2 Triticum dicoccoides
CTACTGCTCTGGAACACTTAGGCTGGCCGGCATGTGTCCTTCTTCGTTCCTGTGTCTGTCCCTTCGGGGAAATGTCACGCTTTGAGTACCGGAGTCCTGTTAGCCCGCTACAGCCCGGTTTACCGGAGTCCTGCTAGCCCAGTGCTACAGCCCGGACCCACTTGCTGATGACCGACACGTTCGAAGCTGGGTCATGGATGCCTGTCCCTGTAAGTCTGTGCCACTTTGGGTTTACGACTAGTCATGTCAGCCCGGGCTCTTTATCATATGGATGCTAGCGACACTATCATATACGTGAGCCAAAATGCGCAAACGGTCCCGGGCAAAGGTAAGGCGACACCCGTGGGGATACCGTGCGTGAGGCCGCAAAGTGATATGAGGTGTTACCGGCTAGATCGATGTGACGTCGAGTCGGGGTCCTGACAGCGTTGGCATCAGAGCCGGACTGCCTGTAGGTTCTCCAAGCCAAACTGGTCGATGTTGAGTCTAGAAATTCTTTAGTTATATGTAGGGGAATTGTTTGTGGGTTGGAACGTAAGGCTCTTTTTACTCCTTTATCTTATGACATTCTGATCTGAGTCAGTCCATTCTTCCACCGGGGGTTAAGGAACTAGGATCTATACTCTCTATCAGGATCACGTGTTACTAATCAGTAGTACCTTATAAGTTTGATGGATACAAGCCTAGTTCAGTTCTACTACCACATTATGTTGTTAGAATGGTTTCAGAACTTTGATATGATGATGTTGAGTGTGTACGAAATCCTTTGTCAAATGTCTCAAAATCCTTCTTGAGCATTTACAGCTGTTATGCTGCCGAAATTTTGCTAGAAATTCTAATGCCTTTGCACTATGATTGTGCTTTCAGATGGCCACTCGCGACCTCAATCAAGTGGTTCGCCTGACTCGATGCCTAGATGTACCCGGCCATACTGCCAAGTTGGTCAGGGTAATGACTGCGGCTGGATACTGCTGGTATCCTGAGTACACGGTCGAAGAGCAATTTCGGGACTTCAATCAAAGCCAGTATCTCTGCACTATCAGGATATTTCCATCTTATCCTGGATCCACCGAGCCTCTTCACTGCTCCTATGGACTCGGGGTTACTATTGAGATGGTTGTGCAGGACGCCGCCTACTCTATGATGACCATTATGCGAGTCAGATCTGGTTTATTTCGGGACTCTGATTTCCGGTATATGCCAGGATCACTTCCGGGAGCACAAGGGTATCTCCAAGCTATCTATGCTGACCCCACTCAGGAGGATTCACGGACTCGCACCACTGCTGAGATGCTCGAGGATAAGGACCGTGAAAATCGGGCCTTAAGGTTAGAGCTCTTCAATACCCGTGCTGACCACTGGGCCACTTTGACTCGGTTCGCACCGGCGGTGCAAGCTGGATATTCAGATATGCGCGATCTCTATCCTGTGAGATCTGCTCTGCCAGACGTGATGGTTTGGCGTGATGTAGGAGGCATCACCCCACCTCGCGGTCCCCGCAGGCCACCGTCTGTTGGTCCAAGACCTCATCCTAGCCCCTATGGTCCACAAGCTCCGCGAGATCGTCTGTTTCCGGATGATCATGTTGAGCTTCCAGGCTATGGAGGTGACTTCTACGAGGACTACTATGGATCGGTCTGAGTTAGTGGTAGTAACACTAGTTCGCACTAGCTGTATCGTCTATCCTCCCGCGTGACTCGTGGGATATGACCTAGTTTGTACTCTTTCCGGAGGTGTAGAAAAATAATGTATAGGAGCTTGGAATGCCTCCGATGAGATGTAATCCTCTTTTCACCGTAATAGTACTTTGTTTGGTCTTGTACTAAACCCTGTATGGTGTGTATGACGATGGAATAAAGAAGCAGTTTCTGTATCTACCATGTCATACGGATGATCATCTTGCATTTCGAGTTATTCCTTACATTTTTATCCTATGTCGGAATTTTATCATCCTGACTAAATCATTGTCTTGTTTACCTAGGATGGTCAACACGCGCGCTAACCCTGCTTCTCAAGAGCAGGCCGAAGGCAGTGAAGCCAGGGATGCAAATCTGCCTCATCCTCCTTCACTAGCCGAGGTTATGATGGAAGCTGAGAGAAACAAGCGGGAGACCAACCGTTTGTTGGAGCGTATTGAACAGAACACAGCACACCATCAGAGGACTAACGTGGTGTCACTCAGTGATTTTATCAAATTGCATCCACCCACGTTCCACCACTCCGTCGAGCCTCTCGACGCTGATGACTGGCTTCGCAGTATCGCTCACAAACTGCGTTCCGCGCTGGTAGCGGAGGCTGACAGGGTCACCTTTGCTGCATATCATCTTGAAGGCCCCGCCAGTCTATGGTGGGAGAATTATGGAGCTATGCGCCCAGCGGGCCATGTCACTACTTGGGCTGAATTCAGCGAGGCTTTCCGTGAACATCACATTCCGGAGGGTCTCATGGACCGTAAACGTGAAGAATTTTGCAGTTTCACCCAAGGCCGACTTTCTGTGGATGTTTACAGCAGGGAGTTCGGTAATCTCGCACGATATGCAACCGAGGAAGTTTCTACTGACGCCAAGAAGCAAGCAAGGTTCCGTAAGGGCCTTAGTCCTGAGCTTCGCCGTGACCTCCGTCTGCATGAGTGCACATCTTTTCAGAAACTTGTCAACAAAGCCATCAGTGCTGAAACTGGTCAGACTGACTATGACGCAACACGCAAGCACGGCCGTGATATGGGTTCCTCATCCAGTGCTGGTCCTCAGAAGCGCCGCGTGTGGGTACCCAACACCGCCCTGCCACCCAGGTTCACACCGAGGCCATCTTTCCAGGCGCCTCGCCCTGTCCAACAGTCTGCACCGGCCAAGCCCTATGGGGGTCCAACTAACAATGCTCCTCCACGTACCAGTTCCGTGACTTGTTTCAAGTGTGGGGAATCTGGTCACTATATGCGTGAGTGTCCCCAGACCAACCCCAATCAATCTGCTAAAGCTGTTGGCCGTGGCAAGCCGACAGGAAAAATATTCCACGCCAAGCCGGTCACCGCTTCACGTGGCCATGTCAACTGTATCTCTGCCGAAGAAGCTCAAGAGGATCCCAACGTCGTTCTCGGTACGCTTCTTGTTAATTGCCACCCGGCATCTGTTCTTTTCGATACAGGAGCCTCTCATTCCTTTATATCCGAAAATTATGCTTGTTTGCATAACGTTGCATTCTGTGACATGCCATCCACTATGGAAATTTCTACTCCTGGTTCTAGATGGCAGACCTCTAGGGTAAGTTATGGAAATGAAATCCAAGTCGACAGACTTGTTTTCCTCGCGTCTTTGATAGCCCTTAAATCTTCAGATATTAATATCATTTTGGGTATGGACTAGGATGAAGAGAGAAATTGCTCAGTATATTGCTAATTGCGACGTCTGTCGTCGTGTAAAAGCAGAGCATCAACGGCCTGCTGGCACCCTTCAACCCCTAGCTATTCCTGAATGGAAATGGGATAAAATTGGTATGGATTTCATTACCGGTTTTCCCAGGACCAAGAGAGGGAATAATGCTATTTTCGTCGTGGTCGATCGTCTTTCCAAAGTAGCCCATTTCCTACCTGTTCGTGAGAGTATAACCGCTAGTCAGCTGGCAGACTTATACATCTCCCGAATAGTGTCTCTCCATGGTGTTCCTTTGGAAATTAACTCGGATCGAGGAAGTCTTTTCACCTCTCGATTTTGGGAAAGTTTCCAAAATGCTATGGGAACCCGTCTCTCCTTTAGCACCGCCTTCCACCCTCAGTCGAGTGGTCAAGTGGAACGCGTCAACCAAATTCTAGAAGACATGCTTCGAGCCTCTGTTATCTCGTTCGGAATGGACTGGGAGAAGTGCCTTCCATTTGCCGAATTCGCTTACAACAACAGCTATCAATCTAGCTTGGGTAAAGCCCCTTTTGAAGTTCTCTATGGACGACGGTGTCGAACACCCCTTAACTGGTCAGAGACCGGGGAAAGACAATTCTTTGGCCCAGATATGATTCAGGAAGCAGAAGAACAAGTTCGTATCGTTCGTGAAAAGTTGAAAACAGCCCAATCTCGTCAAAAGAGTCAATATGACCGAAAACATAAGGCTATGACTTTCGAGGTTGACGAGAAGGCTTATCTTCGGGTCACCCCTCTGAAGGGAACCCATCGTTTCGGTATCAAAGGCAAATTGGCTCCTCGTTACATTGGACCTTTTCGTATTCTCGCTAAACGAGGAGAGGTTGCCTACCAATTGGAACTACCTCCACATCTTTCTCGAGTTCATGATGTCTTCCACGTTTCTCAACTCAGGCGTTGCTTCTCGGATCCTATCCGTGAAGTGGACCACGAAACGCTTGATCTCCAAGATAATCTTACATATCGAGAGTACCCCATTCGTATCCTCGATCAGGCCGAACGTACCACCCGACGTCATAATATCAAGTTTCTCAAAGTTCAATGGTCGCACCATTCGGAGGATGAAGCAACCTGGGAAAGGGAGGATCGTCTTCGACTTGAGTATCCCGCCTTCTTCCCGGAGGAACCCAAATCTCGGGACGAGATTCTTTTGAGTGGGGGTGAGTTGTCACACCCTAGCTAGTCATGCATCAGAGTGTGTGCATCATGTTTAAAATTCCTTTTAATTTGAAATGGGGATTTGTGAAACCCTCAGAATCATTTTTTGAAAATGATCCAAATAAAAATTTCTCCAAAAGGGTCCAAGAAAATGCTCATGTTGCTCTCTGAAAATATTGGACAGAGATAAAAATCAAACCAATATTTTTAAGAGCTCATAGGTATTTATTTTGGGCATTTGGAATTAATGCATAAATATTTGCATTGGAAATATATTAATTATATATATTAATATATGTCCAAATATTATGCCAATTATAAAGGAGCTCTGGAATAATATATCTAGCTCCTGCAAAAATTGGCATAAGGTAAATAAATGATTTAATATATTATTTAAATCAAAACAAATGTCAGAAATTAGAAAACAGAAAAATAAATAACAGGAGGAGCTTACCTGGGCTCCTCCACTGTGCGGCCCAGCCAGCTGGCCGGCCCAGCCAGCAGGCAGCCCAGCCCGCCTCCCTCCTCTGTCGTCTTCGTCCTCGACAGAGGGAGGGGAGTGTGGCCGGCGCGCGCGCGCGCCACCGCGCCACGCCACCTGCTCGGCTGCCTGCCTGCCCTCCCCTCCTCGCTCGATGCCCCGGACGATGCCACGCCTCCCCCCTGCTCTCTCTCACTCTCCCTCAGTTCCTCCCTCCTCTCCCTCACTCTCTCTCTCACACGGCCGAACACCACCCTCGCCGCCGTTCGCCATAGCAGCCGTCACCGGCCACCCCTCGCTCCCCCGACTAGCTCAGGAGCTCCGCCTCGACCCCCTCTTCCTCCCCACCGCTCCACGGGTCTCCGGAAGCCCTGCATCGCCGCCTACGTCGCCGTTCCCCTCCTCGGCCACCGGAGGTCATCGCCGTCGATTCGCTGCACTCCGGCCGTCCCCGAGCCCGCTAACCATCCCTGCAGCTCCGCGGTGAGCCACTGATTCGATTCCCCCTTGCCCCGTCGCCCCTAGCCTCCTGTAGCTGCCGCCCCCTTGAGCTCCGAAGCTCGCCGCCGCCGTGCCTCGTCGCCGTCGTGGCCACAGGCACCGCAGCGCCCAACCGAGCACGTCATCGTGCTCCACACCTCACTAGGAGCACGCAGCACGCACCAACGCCTCCCCAAACGCCCTGCAACGCCGATTCCGACCGCACCCGAACTCCGGCCGCCGCTCACGAGCTCGCCGTCGACGGTACAGGCCACCTCAGGCACGGCCACCACCACCATTCGACGCGCGGGAGCAAGGGCTCTCCAACGAGCCCAAGCACGGCCTCGCCCGTGCCCCGTAGCGCGATCCCGCATCGCGCCGCCGTCTCGGGCCTCGCCGGCGTCATGTCGCCGGTGGGTTTGACCCACCTTAACCACGGCAGGAACCCCCCTGTGTCCCTGACAGGTGGGCCCAGCCCTGTAGCTAATTAGGATTAGCACTAACCGAATCAGTTAAATTAACTACCCCCCCCCCTGACACTGACCAGTGGGCCCCAGCGCCACTAATCCCTAATTAGGATTAATTTAATCCTGTTAAACCCCCCTATCACTGACGTGTGGCCCCCACACGTCAGGTTTGACCTCAGCCAGCCGCAGTTGACCACTGACGTCATGCTGACGTCATGCTGGCGCAATATTTATATTTCTGGATTTAAATTAAATCAGGAAATTCCAGAATATTATTTAAACTTCAAAAATTCATAACTTTTATTCTGTAACTCCAAATTGGACAAATTATATATGAAAAATGATCAGAAAAATCCAATCTATCCATCTGTACTATTTTCATGCATGATCAAACAAGTTAAATTGATGTTTTAAGCAGAATAAGGAAAAGCACTTTAAAAGGCCATGTTTGAGTTTGAAATTTGAATCTTTGATTCAAATTTGTTCAAACCCTTCTGGTTTTAGTTGCATTAGCCCAACACACTCATATTGCCATGTTTCATGCATGCATCATATTGTTGCACATTGTTTGGTGATGGTTGTGTATCGATGTTCTTTGCGGCAGGTTCTGCCTCCGAGGAGTACCGTGATTACCCTAACGAAGAACCGTATCAGTGCAT
>NW_021286921.1:0-1176 GCF_002162155.2 Triticum dicoccoides
GGGGACTACACCCAGTGGGTGCACTCAGCGTGCCCCCACCGGTTTGTGAAATCCAGTCGACCAGTCGACTGACAGAAAGATTGACATCATAAAGCCTAAGGCCGACTGCCAGCAGTCGACCTTAGCCTTGGGGACTACACCCAGCGGGTGCACTCAGCGTGCCCCCGCTAACACGGAGTTTATTCGACACACCCAGTGGGTGATTACTATAAATTCCGGAAAAGAAAAGTTTTTGGTAGCATATCCAACAGAACAAACAGCGGTCGACTGACCTGGACATTGCTTTGGAGGGCAGAGCTGGCGTCATAAGCTGCCTGGCTCGCGTCCCGGATAGTCTTCAGCTGCTCCATCATGAGTCCCGCCTGGCGTATTGCCTCCTTCGCTGCGCCAGCTTGGTCCTCTGGGACGTGGTGCGTCGTGAAGAGGGAGGGCTGCTGAGCACTCGTCAGTGGATTTGCGAAGGACACCGTGTGTCGAGTGATGTTCTCTTCTTCCACAGTCAGAATCTCAGGCGCCGTCACATCCTGAGGCACCTTACTGGCGGACGCTTTCCGACTCCTCCTGCGTGCCAGTGTTTCTTCATCCTTGTCGTCATCAGGGAGATTGATAACAGTATTGGGTGGAGCTGCGGAGAAGAATCAGGATCAGAGATCGCGAGTCAGTCGACTAAGAACGATGTTAAGAATACAGTACCTGGGTTCGAAGTTGCTGCATCCTCCATCTCGTGGTCATCAGCCCGGGCCGAGGTCTCAAAAGTAGCAGCACTGCAACTCCAAAGGATCGGTCGACTAACTTCAGCGTCGACCAGAGATAAAGTTCGCACAGAATAAGAAAATATGAGCAGCACAATTACCCTGATATGGTGGGGATGGACACCTTCATCTTCGGCAGGAGCTTGGTCGGCTTTGGCGGAGCCCCCCTAAGCTGCTTCGGCGCCTTTTCAGTCGGCGCTGGAGAAGTGGTCCTAGGGCGCTTGGTCGACTGCGTCGCAACCCCCTTGCCACGTTCAGTCGAAGGGTCGTGGACGAGCTTCGACCGCCTTTCCGAGCGCGGTGGCACGACCTCCTCCTCTTCCTCCTCGTCTTCGGCATCATCATCATCGCCGTCGTCATCATCATCGTCGTCGTCGTCCCCTGCAACGTCCGAGTCCCATTCCTCCTCGTCCTGGCTCTCGCC
>NW_021286922.1:0-1093 GCF_002162155.2 Triticum dicoccoides
GCCATTTTCGAGGTGCTCAAAATCCTCAAGGAGTCTAGCATGAGCAACTTCAAGCTTAGCATTTTTAGTTTCAAAAACATTGGCCACCTTAAGAGCTCTATCAGTATATTCCTTCACTCTAGACAATTCTAGAGCAAAAGTCTCCTCAAGAGATTCCCTGGTGGTTTGTTCAAGTTCAAGAGCTTGAAAGAGGTCCGCAATCTCATTAGCGTAATCACGCCCATGACCTTCCATTTTATCAATGGTGGATTCATGCTCCTCTAGATAAGATTCCAACTCCTCAATGTATTTCTTGCCATCAATGGCAATGGACATTATTTCTATGAAGTTGGAACGAGCAATTTTATTTTTATGAAGAGCTTTAAAAATCATTTCCCCCTTAGTTTTTAAGGAGGCAACATTATCATTCTCTTCATCATTATCCTCATCATCATTAGCATCAACATCATCATCAAGAGACATATTGGGGTACAAAGTAGGAGATACCTTTGACGCCTTAGCCATAAGGCAAAAAGCAATAGATGATGATGTAGGATCCCTTGAGGCACCATTAAACACCACATCTTGTTCCATGGAGTGTTCGGTTTCCACTACATTGTTAGCACAACAATTCGAGGAAATAGATGCATTTTTATCATGGCAATAAGACATAGCAAGCATATCATCATGAGATTTAGTCAAGCAATTTCTACATGATATGCAAGGACTATCAACACAAGCATGTGAAACATTTGGAGTGCTCGAAGTGTTAAAGCCCAAAGAAGGAGCATTGCAATAATATAGTGATGAAGGATCATCCACAATAAGCATACTATCATCATTGCAATGACCAACACTACTCACCATGCCATTACCTTGTGGCAAACCACATGTAGGTGAAGTAGAAGAAGTTGAGAAGACTATACGACCGGAGGTGGAGGGAGAACAATCATCCCCACAAATCTTGGACACACCATATTTATCTTGAAGCTTCGTCCACAACTCATGAGCATCTCGGAACGACATGAGTTGAAATATAACTACATTGCTCAAAGCATCGAAAAACACATTAGAAGCTTGAGCATTGAGATAAGAGTTTTTCTCATCCTCTAAA
>NW_021286923.1:0-2050 GCF_002162155.2 Triticum dicoccoides
AAATGGTAAAACCAATGTTGGGCATTGCTGGAAAAGCTTTAATCAAGACGAACTATCAAGGGGTTCCCATTATAGCCCAACCGTGTAAGGGACGCAACAATCCGGGAACATAACACCGATATGACGGAAACTAGGGCGGCAAGAGTGGAACAAAACACTAGGCGAGAGGCCGAGCCTTCCACCCTTTACCAAGTATATAGATGCATTAAGATAACATAGCAATATAATGATATCCCGACAAGTAAATAAATGTTCCAACAAGGAACGGCTCCAATCTTCACCTGCAACTAACAACGCTATAAGAAGGGCTGAGCAAGGCGGTAACATAGCCAATCAATGGTTTGCTAGGACAAGGTGGGTTAGAGGTTCAACATGGCAATTGGGAGGCTGACAAGCAAAAGGTAGGCATCGTAGCATTGGCAAAGCAAAAGAGCGAGCAAACTAGCATAGCAAAGATAGTAGTGATTTCGAGGGTATGATCATCTTGCCTGCACAGTTGTCAGAGTTGACTGGATCCTCACAAGCGAACTCAACGGGCTCCTCGGTAGCGAACTCGTCTCCCGGCTCTACCCAACAAGACAAGCAAGCAACAAGGATACAATCAACCACGGGCAAGACCAAGCAATATGATGAAATGACGATATGCTATGCGGGATGCGATGCGGGATGCAAAATGCAAGATATGACAGGAAATGCATGAACCTGGCATAAACTTGGAAAACCAAGTGTGCCACTGGATAGAGGGGATGAAATCGCTTGAAAACGATATAAAGATCATTGGAATCGGAGTTACGGTTTAGAAATGGCAAGCGTTTTAAGCTATGACACCGGTCTGCGATTACAGCAAGTAGGCATCTAAATGCAACGAAATGAACATGCTACAGCCACCAAACATGAAAACAAAATATATGGCAGTGAAGTACACAAGATGGTTGACAAAACACTAGCACTGAGCCATAGGCAAATTCATCCATTAAGAGGTTCAAACAAGCATGGCTAAAACGCAAATGCAAAACAGATTTCAGACTTAGTGAAATTAACACTAGTCTGAAATTTCAGATCACGATGCTCTCTTCGGAGCAGCAAAACAACATGATAGAAAACCTGAACGTGACAAGTAAGAAAATGGCATGGAGCTACGCAACAAGCTTAATAAAACACCCAAAGTGACCTGGGGCCAAAAGGGTTCACAAAATACTCTACCGAGCTTACGAACATCGCTCGAACACAATCAGTTTTCAGACTTAGTGAAAACTGAGACATGCTGAAATTTAACTCACGAAGGCATGCAAACGAGCTCGATGCACTCACTACGGTGCAAGTCATGGCAAGGAAAGCATATAACCAGCAAGAAGGCACAAAGTTCTAGCTACACATGGCAAGAACGAAGGCATAGCATGCATGGAACACTAACGGTAGCATCGGCAAAACCGCAAACAAGTTGACGATCTGCCCAGATTAACAACGAAGCAAAAGTTGAGCTCGATTGAGTCAACCTAGAGCACTCCACATATGCCAAAAAAGACATGGATGGATAGAGCATAACTTAAATATCAAAACTCCCTTACTGATCATCCTCAAAAGAGGCACGGATCGCTAGGAAACAAGCTGGACATATAGCATCATGAACTAAAATATCCCAGACTTAGTGAAAATCACTAAGTCCCTGAAATCTGCATTCTCAGGTACCCTACTTCGCAAGCTTGCACAAGGCAACACACACATCCTAAAAATACATGGGTGGCACCTCTGGAAAGAAGACAAAATGCTTCACAATACATCCCAAAGGGGCACAGGCATATCATGCACGAATTAAACATAGCAAAAATGACAAAAGTGCATGATGAACTAACGGATCTGCAATTTAACTCACGAAGCCTCCTTCTAACAGCATTTTGGGTATCAAGATGACCTCAAATGCAAATGATGCAATGGAATGAAATGATGTACATGTCGAGGCGAAGATTTTGATATATCATATGCCCAAAACGGAGCTACGGTTGCGGAGATACAAGCAGTCAAAGTAGCAAGAAAAATATAATGGGAGAGG
>NW_021286924.1:0-1331 GCF_002162155.2 Triticum dicoccoides
GTCTGATTCTTAAGCCTTATCAACCCGAGCTTTGTGAAGCTTTCCACAAACTTAATCTGCAAGTTGTTCCTCAAGGTTTCCTCGCCAACCTTCAAGTCTCTCCTACCTTAGAAGACCAGATTCGCCAAGCCCAGCTTCTCGATGCTATGGTGAAAAAGGTGAAGAATGGGATTGCCAAGAGTCAGTCCAAGTACAAGTGCTACCGCCTTGATGACAAGGACACTCTCTTCTTCGAGGATCATATTGTTGTACCCAAAGGTGACCTCCGTAAAGTGATCATGAACGAGGCTCACAATTCTCTCCTCTCCATCCACCCTGGGAGCACGAAGATGTATCAGTACCTTAAGAAAGCTTATTGGTGGACTCGAATGAAGCGCGAGATCGCTCAATTCGTGAATGAATGTGATGTCTGCAGAAGAGTGAAGGCAGAACACCAAAGGCCAGCAGGTCTCCTCCAACCTCTTACCATTCTAGAATGGAAGTTTGACCACATTGAGATGGACTTCGTGACTGGGTTTCCAAAGTCCAAGCGTGGCAATGATGCTATATTCGTTGTCATCGACAAACTCACCAAAGTGGCTCACATCCTGCCTATCAAAGAGTCGATCACTGCAGCTCAATTGGCGGAACTCTATACCTCTCGTATTGTCTCTCTGCACGGTATTCCTCAAGTGATCTCTTCAGACCGTGGCAGCATCTTTACCTCCAAGTTTTGGGATTCTTTCCAGAAGGCCATGGGCACTAATATCCGCTTCAGCATAGCTTTCCATCCTCATACAAGCGGTCAAGTCGAGCGTGTCAACCAGATTCTTGAAGATATGCTCAGGGCTTGTGTGATCTCCTTCGGCATGAAGTGGGAGGATTGTCTTCCTTACGCTGAATTCTCCTACAACAACAGTTTCCAAGCAAGTTCGGGCAAGGCCCCTTTTGAAATTCTGTATGGCAAGAAGTGCCATACCCCTCTCAACTGGTCTGAAACCGGTGAACGTCAGCTTTTGGGTAATGACTTAATCACAGAAGCAGAAGAAATGTGCAAAGTCATTCGTGATAACCTCAAAGCAGCCCAATCCCGCCAGAAGAGCTACTATGATAGTAAGCACCGTGATTTGGCTTTCGAGATCGGAGATCATGTTTACCTCCGTGTCTCTCCTATGAAAGGTACTCGTCGCTTCGGTATCAAAGGGAAGCTTGCCCCTAGATACGTGGGACCTTTCAAGATTGTCAGCAAGAGAGGCGACCTCGCCTATCAACTCGAGCTTCCTTCAAACTTTGCAAATGTTCGTGACGTGTTCCATGTCTCTCAGCTTCGAAAGTGCTTCAAGACTCCTGAC
>NW_021286925.1:0-1496 GCF_002162155.2 Triticum dicoccoides
AGTCTTACGCCAGACTATGTGACTTCAGTGTCAAACCATATCGGTCCAGTACCTATCATTTCCTTCCTTGTACTACCACATGTTTTCCGCAAGGAATATGGTTTAGTAAGTTGCAAACCACTTTCATGGTACACACCAAAGAGGAGAGGCCGTGATGATGGTTCCATGGCCCTGGATTAAAGCCAGTCATCCGGTCAGGGGGCATGGGTGTTTCCGGTTGGGACCGAGAGGGGGGCACCCCTTAGAGCGCGCGTATATAAATTTGATCCCATGCTATTCGAGATTGTGATCTCCCCGTCTCAAAAGTTTTTCTTGGACGATGACTAGGGTGATTCCTAGCATCGAGAGGTAGGATGGGTGTGTACCGGTTAGCTGTGTTTTCTTCCGAAATACCATAAACGGAACTAGTCCTTCGTGACTACGGAAATCCGTTGACTGTGGGAAATTTTTTTTGTACAAACTCTGCAGAGTCATATATTCCTCCAAATCATCTCTTCCATGTCAAGTTTCGTTCCATCTTATCCTAATCAATTGTCAGCTTTGATGACAGAGACTCCGGTGAATCGCATGAGTGCTAAGTCCGATTGAATGATTATCCCTGTGGATGGACTAACCCGTTTATTCTCATGGATTGAATGTTTATTATGAGTATTGTTTACTGGTGAATTTAAAGCCCTTTCTGCGATGTCGCTCAGACGTCCGACTGTGGCATTTCTTTTAAAGCCGTTTCTGCGATGTCGCTCAGACGTCCGACTGTGGCATTTCTTTTAAAGCCCTTTCTGCGATGTCGCTCAGACGTCCGACTGTGGCATTTCTTTTAAAGCCCTTTCTGCGATGTCGCTCAGACGTCCGACTGTGGCATTACTTTTAAAAGCCCTTTCTGTGATGTCGCTCAGACATCCGACCGTGGCATTTCTTTTAAAGCCCTTTATGTGGTGTCGCTAAGATGCCCGACTATGGCATCATTTCCTTATTTTTATTTGTTCACCTTTCGAGGCGTCGCTTCAGACACCCGATCGGTCCTTATTTATGTTATGTGGAATTTCAGGCGGACTACCGCCGTTTCCCTTTTTACTTACCCGTTATGCCAATTTTATTTATTGTGCATTAAGGAATTAATCATGTTGCATCCATGCACGCATTTGTTATATCTTACGTCCGAACTGTCTTGCGAGTACTTTCAAAGTACTCACTGGCTTGTTGATTTGGCCAGATGCTGACGAAGGCGATCTCATGGATGAAGAGTTCGATAGCGAGTCCGACACTTAGAGGAGTCCCAGTCAGTCTCGTGCGACCCTGGATTTGGCCACTGTTTTATATCCGCTTCCGCTACCAAATAAATTTATCGAGCCTCACCTCGACGTTCGATGAAATGATATTCTTAGAGTCTTGTATTTCCCTTCCCGCTGTGCTTTTCCACCACCAACCTATCCATGAGTCAGTAGTATGTCTCCACACCACTGTGTCCTGTCCGCCATTATGTATGATTATTGGCG
>NW_021286926.1:0-814 GCF_002162155.2 Triticum dicoccoides
TTGTCTACCTAGTGAACCTTCGTCATCTGTTCCACTCCATTTCTCTAGAGGTGTGCTTCATCTCTCAGCTCGAGAGATGTTGCTATGTCTCATTCCGTGAGTTAATCCTGAGTTGTTCGATCTTCGAGAAGATCGACCCTTCTAGAGTCTCCTTCTTCCCTCCATGTCATGTTGACAGGATTTCTCAGAGCAAGACTTCAAGACAATAATGGTGTTCAAATCAACGTTCATTTGAAGTGCACCCTGGATCGTGAAGATTATACTAGTTTGTGTTTCCCCTTCATCCTACCCTACGCTTGAATCTCGAGACGAGATTCTTGTTTAGTGGGGGTGAGTTGTCACATCCCTAGTTTCTGGCATTGCTCTAGGCTAGCTTCATGTGTGCATCATGTCTATATTTTTGAAACTTGAATTGAGGAATATTGGAAGCCTCAAAACCCTAAATAAAAGAGGGGCAAAAACCCTAGAAATCTCATTCATTGCTCCAAAAGGCTCTTCTTAAATGTTTGATAATTTTTGGTAAGGGTTCTGGTCCCAACCAAAATATTGAACATTTTTAAGGATTTATTTTTGGGACTTTGGATTTAATTCATTAGCTATTTGAATTTCAATTATATTCATATAATTAGAATATAATTTCAAATACCCCCTGAAATATTTTATAAGCTTTTGGAAAAGTCCATCTAGCAATATAAAATATTCAGAGGAGCTTTGGCATTGTTTGAATTATTATTTTAATTCAAAACAGTGGCAAAAGAATTAAAAAAAAACAAAACAAAAGAAAAAAATAAAAGAGAGAGAGAAGGACTTACCT
>NW_021286927.1:0-785 GCF_002162155.2 Triticum dicoccoides
CCGCTTCATTGACTATTACCCACTGTTTTGGGGTCCCGGAGCGATTTCCATAGTTTTTCAACCCCAAGATGAGCTTACGTGTCGGTCATCAACACTGTCAGTTTTGGCCGATTCTGGCCCGTTCGGTGGACTATTACTCACTATTTGGGGGTCCTGGAATGATTACCACGATTAACGAAACCTGGGGTGCGTTTACGTGTTGGCTATAAGCACTGGCAGTTTTGGCCGATCCTAACCCGTTTCTTGGATTATTACTCACCGTTTTGGGGTCCCGAAGCGATTTCCATAGTTGTTAAACCCTAAGGTCAGCTTACGTGTCGGTCATCCACACTAGCAGTTTTGCCGATTCTAGCCCGTTTCATGGACTCACTATTTTGGGGTCCCAGAGATATTTCCACGATTAACGAACCCTGGGGTGCGTTTACGTCTTGGTCATCAACACTGGCAGTTTTGGCCGATTCTGGCCCATTTCATGGACTATTACTCATTATTTTGGGGTCCCGGAGTGATTTCCACGATTAACGAACCCTCGAGTGCATTTACGTGTCGGTCATCAACACTAGCAGTTTTGGCCGATTCTAGCCCATTTCTTGGATTATTACTCAACTTTTTGGGGTCCCGAAGCGATTTCCGTAATTGTTGAACCCCAAGGTCCGCTTATGTGTCGGTCATCAACACTGACAGTTTTGGCCGATTCTGGCCCGTTTGATGGACTATTACTCACTGTTTTGGGGTCCCGGAGTGGTTTCCATGGTTAGCGAACCCTGTGGTGCGTTTACGTGTCG
>NW_021286928.1:0-643 GCF_002162155.2 Triticum dicoccoides
TCTGTTCTTCATACCTACAGTCCACGAAAAAGCCACAAAAAAAAATTAGGGTTAGTTCATCATATCCGAACCAATCTGAGCCTTTGCATAATCTTTTTAGGGTTTTGCTTTGTTGAATTTGCGGTTGCATCGTCGTGTCTAGTTGCTGGTCTTAGAGTCTAGTCTTTTAGAGTTTCGAGTTCTGGTCATAAGTTGTCACGCCGCCGCCGCACCATCATCATCACCCCTGCCATCTACCACCACCGCTTATCCGCCACTGCTTCGAATCCGTATCCATATACCACCACAGCTGTCATATACCACCACCGCTGCCATCTACCACCATATATCCACCACCAATCCGAGTTCTTGTCATATTAGGTTTGTTTTCGGGATCCATCTAGATTCCGATTCGTGTTTCCTTGCCGGAGTAGGTTTCAAAAAAAAAAAAAGAGTCGGGTAGCCACGCTCCGTTTAGGCGCAAAATTTTTCGAAAACGCATTTTTCGAAAAAATTTCTGGCTATCCTATTTTTAGGTGTTTCTGAGTGTTTTGAGACAGGTGCCATTATAGGAAGTTTTTTTTGACCCGTTTCCAGTTTTTGGGTCCGGGCAGTCAAAAAAAAAAATTGGTCAAAAAAATTTCGTGCCCATCCTGTCAGTTTG
>NW_021286928.1:653-1441 GCF_002162155.2 Triticum dicoccoides
CTCCGTTTAGGCCCAAAATTTTTCGAAAACGCATTTTTCGAAAAAATTTCTGGCTATCCTATTTTTAGGTGTTTCTGAGTGTTTTGAGACAGGTGCCATTATAGGAAGTTTTTTTTGACCCGTTTCCAGTTTTTGGGTCCGGGCAGTCAAAAAAAAAAATTGGTCAAAAAAATTTCGTGCCCATCCTGTCAGTTTGAGCTAAGAAGAGTTTTGAGACACTCGCCATTATAGTGATTTTTCGCAAAAAAAAAAAAGCAGCGCAAAAAAAAAGAGCGCAAAAAAAAAGAGCGAAAAAAAATAAATTCCAGAGTGTGCTTTTCCCTTGTTTACGTGCCGCGCCGTGATTTTGTTAGTGTTCTAGGCTCGCGTCTCTAGCACAGTCTAGCCTAGGACCAGCACAGTACCGTCGTTGAGCGTTTATTCAACTTTGCATCTCTGAATTGATTATTGCTGACCCTTTTTGCTACCATATTATAAGCCTTCCCAGCTCCACATACATCTACGCCGTGCGTTTGACTCTCCCTGGTAATCGCTCTATCCAAGCTTTGAGAGTTTTTGACTACAACGGTTGCCGATCACCGCCTGCTGCTGGGTAAGAACTGGTAAGAATTTGAGATTTGCTTGACGGATTTGTGACACCCACCACCACCACTTGTTCGTAGTCTGTAGGATCATATTCTTGTGTGTTTCTATTACTGCTAACCATGCCAGGATCACAAGCCGACGAGATTGACTGGGAGAATTTATCGAACAAGGAGCTTCATGATAAGTTTCAGCAAATGATGACT
>NW_021286929.1:0-1331 GCF_002162155.2 Triticum dicoccoides
CTGCAAGAACACCAGAGCTCTCAAAGGCGCAACCGTGACACGGGCTCATCTTCGGGCCCGCCCTCGCAGAAGCGTAAGATATGGATCCCGAACAGCATGTACCGTCCAACTGCACCTGCCCCAAGGCAGTCTTATGCTGCACCTCGTCTGCCGGCTGCTCCAACTAGGCAGCCGAGGCTTCCAGCTCCACCACCCCAAGCTCCTGTTCCTACCCCCGAGAATGGGTTGTGCTTCAGGTGCGGACAACCAGGGCACCGTGCTAGGGAATGCAACCAGAAACAGAATCAACTGGCCCTTCCAGCAGCTGGTCGTGGGAACAACCAGGCCCGCAACAACAATGCCAAGTCTTATGGCCGTGTTCATGCCAACCACATTGATCTGAATGAAGCTCAAGACCAGCCTGCTACTGTGATGGGTACACTCCTCGTAAATTCAGTACCAGCATCTGTTTTATTCGATACAGGTGCATCGCATTCATTCATGTCAGAAGATTTTGCATGCTTGCATGACATTAAATGTGAGGACATGAATGCTTCACTATTAGTGCACACCCCTGCGGGCCAATGTCGAACCTCCATGATTTGCAACGACGTCCCTGTAGAAATCGAAGGACTGGAATTCCTTGTCTCTCCCATCGTACTGAAGTCCTGTAGCATTGATCTCATTCTGGGAATGGATTGGTTAAAGGCGCATACCGCTTCTATCGTTTGCGCCACCAAGACCGTCCATCTGCTACACCCTTCTGATGAAATAATTAGCTACGATGCTCATCTCGTTCGGAATGCCGAGGCCAGACTTTATGCCTTAAACGCATTGAACGCTGCACCACTTGAGGGCATTGAAAACATTCCCGTCGTGCGTGAATTCCTAGACGTCTTTCCTGAAGAACTCCCAGGTATTCCCCCTGCTAGAGCTGTCGAATTCGTCATCGACTTGAAACCGGGCACCACTCCTATAGCCAAGCGACCCTATAAGATGCCGCCGCATGAACTCCTTGAGCTTAAGGAGGAAATCGATAAATCTCTTCAAAGTGGTTTCATTCGCCCAAGTTGCTCTCCTTGGGGAGCACCTTCTCTCTTTGTCAAGAAGAAAGATGGGACAAACCGATTGGTCCAAGACTACCGTCCTATAAATCAAGCTACCATTCAGAATAAGTATCCTCTTCCTCGGATCAATGATCTGTATGATCAATTGGCTGGATCATCAGTGTTCTCTAAACTCGACTTGAGGTTGGGTTACCACCAGATCCGTGTTCGTGAGGAAGATATCCCCAAGACCGCCTTTGTGACTCGTTATGGTTCATACGAGTACACCGTCATGTCTTTCGGCTT
>NW_021286930.1:0-1726 GCF_002162155.2 Triticum dicoccoides
GGGGGTCGGCATCCACGTCAGCTTACAGATAGTAAGCTTACCATCGGCATATTGGAACACAGGGCACGCATCACCGCCGACATGGAGGTGAGGCATGGAGCAGAAGATCAAGCTCGTGCGATTATTGCTGCACAATCTGCAACAATAATGAGCAAGTAGCGAGAGAAGGGGTCGCCTTGCGGCAAGTTGTGACAACACCTAATCCAGTTACCGGAAAACGCATTAACCAGAACTCTTGTGTGATCAGTCGAGAGAATTGAATAAATCCAATCACACTAGATGGGGGAAAGCCCGGTTGTGAAGATGTGGATGTTGTTGAACGTCTGGCCATATGAAACGAAATGTATCTTCTTGCCAATATGGGATGTATGAGAGCGGAGGTTGAATCAGATTGCACCTTTGCGGTGGAATCAGTTCAGTTAATGGATAATTATCAAAGACCAGATGTTACAGTTGTTGCTGAATGTAAGCAACTCTCCATCGACTTTGCAAAGATTACCTCCAAGTATTGTTAGAAGCAAACCAAGTGACTGGTGAGTTAGCAAAACAGTCTTTTAGATCGAATTCTTCTAGTTCCTGGGATGCTATCATCCCTGACTTTATTTCTCACCATCTTGTAAATGATCTGACAGTTATTTGAGAAATAAAGTCTGATTATGCTAAAAAAAGATGGCGGGAAGCCATGGGTGTGAAGGATACAAATGATACTATTTCAAATTAAGAGAGTCGAAAACCTTTTGAAAATCAAGCTTGAGAACCACGGCGGGGCAGTTCCGGGCGTGACCACATTCTCGAAAATGTTTATGCCAGCAAAGGAACCTGATTTATATAAAAAAAAGGAAGGAACCTGATTTATTTTATCGTCTTTTGTCCACTCTACCGTTTTTTTTACGGGGAAAACTTTCAATCTATTCATCTTCAATCATGATAGTACAACGAGCACTAGAAATAATAAAAATTACATCTAGATCCGTAGACCACCTAGCGACGACTACAAGCACTGAGGCGAGCCGAAGGCGCGCCGCTGTCATCGCCCCTCCATCGCCGGAGCCGGGCAAACCTTGTTGTAGTAGACAGTCGGGAAGTCGTCGTGCTAAGACCACGTAGAACCAACACACCAGAACAGCAACCGTCACGGATGAAGAGTGTAGATCAAAAGAATCCAACCTGAAAACACACGGACGAAGACGAACGACGAACAGATCCGAGCAAATCCACCAAAGACAGATCCGCCGGAGACGCAACTCCACACGCCCACCGATGATGCAAGATGCATCACCGGAACGGGGGCTAGGCGGGGAGACATTTGTTCCATCTTCAGGGAGCCGCCACCGTCTCGCCTTCCTGAACAGGACACAAACCCTAGCAAAGCTCGAAAAAAGATCTAAAAATGAAGCCCTCCCGCCGGCAAGGGCCGAGATCCACCCCGCCTCCATGGCCATAGGCCCACCGGAGACGGGATGGACCGGCGCCGACGCCGGTGAGAGGCAGAAAGCTAGGGTTTTTGGGAGACGGCGGCTAGGTCCAAAGCACCTAAGAGGTGAGATAACTGATGTAGGCTTGTCCACTCTACCGTTTGTTTGAAAAGAAAATAACTTTAGTATAAATGTATTTTCATGACTGCAATCATACTAACTTTAGTAGTACTTAATGATTGCAGTCACGAAAATAACTTTAGTATAAATGTTTATACTAAAGTTAGCATGATTGCAGTCACGAAAAAAAA
>NW_021286931.1:0-1640 GCF_002162155.2 Triticum dicoccoides
GGTTTTGCAAATTCTCCCAATAGAAAGTGAAAGTGAAGCAGACTACAATATATAGGGTCCACAGATTATGGCTTCTACTCTGATTGAAATATTAATTCAATTTTCCTTCATGTACATATATTACACCGCATATATCAATGCCTAAAGGAACCACTTCACCTGAGTGAAGCTTCGATTCTAAAAAGTGAAGTTCTCGATGTCCTACAAAAACAAATCTTATCAAACAAATCAAACAAGCTCAATGGGCTAAGAACAGAAGTCCTACAAATCAAAGACGCCAACCCTTAAAAACTCAATTGTACCAAACATCCGAAGAATTTGCTAGCTTAGCAGTCAAGACCAATCTATCAACATTTAACTGCTGTTGGCAAACAATATAGACTATCTATCTAGTTCACTAAAATGACCATGCATCCAGCGTTGTCAGTTATGATTAATGACCATTTACATCAAAATTTCATAATTCTCTGCCATGCATATACACAATTAGAAGGATGAAAAAACTCAAAACAAATTACGAAGCATCTCTTGCATCAAATTGCAAGTAATTAAGCACTCAGGATGGACCCGGACGGCGGCGAGATCATTGCTCTGTCCATCTATGAACCAGACCTACGTACCTCAAGGGTCTCTCTTACTCTGTCCATCTCAGAGCGGCTTTAGGCGGGCACTAACATTGATTATGTAATTTCCTCAAGATAAAAGAACATTATTCTGGAATTTAATATGTGATCACTTTTTTTTGAGCTGTTAGAGCACCCGGGAGAAAAAGCTTTCAAAATGGTGGGCATTCAGTTGTAGTTCTTTTTCATGCAGATAGGCCTTCCAACTTTCCAAGAATCTTACTCTGAATTAATTACATAACATACAGAAGCAGAGTCATGTTGCTGGTCTATTGAGCATAAAATTAAACTTTGTATAAAAGCAGGGCTGTTAAGCCTATTATTCTCTACAAGATTACCTTCGTAGAACTATTAAACATGATCGAATTTTACGTAGTAGAACAATGTCTAATTTCAAGCATATTGAAGTACAGTTATAGGTTTTCTTTTAGTGAATATAGTGACACCATTGTTTGGTTTCAAGCTTGGGAGTTACAGTGCATATAATCTCTCACCTGAGAAGCCATCACCGAGAGGCCTACTAATCATGTAACGAGAGAGATCGTCGACGAGCAGCAGGAAGTAGCGTCGACCTCCTGGGGTGGCTGGCGTCACCGGGCCGCACAGGTCTCCGTGCACGAGCTCCAGCCTCTCATTGGCCTGAAAACTCGCCTGTTGAGGAAAGGGGAGTCGTGTCTGCTTCGTCAGCACACAGATGTCGCAGAACTGCTCCACATGGTCAAGGCATGGCAGACCTTGTACCATCTCCTTGGCACTTAGACGCTTCAGGGCCTCAAAATGAAGGTGCCCAAAGCGCTCATGCCATTGCCACGCCTCGTCATCCCGACGGACAGCGAGACAGACTGGTTGTGCCACCTGCACATCAAGGACGTAGAGTCGATTTTCACCTCTGGGAACCTTGGCGAGAAGACGACGCTGGCGATCCCACCGGTGCTCTCCCGTCTTGGTGGTGAAGATGACGGATCCGACGCCCTTAATTTCCACAACGGAGGAATCCCCAAACTTGACGAAGCCTCG
>NW_021286932.1:0-1219 GCF_002162155.2 Triticum dicoccoides
CTATGCTTTTGTGTGCAAAGAGGCATTATTTTCATTCGAGGACGTGCCTTCCTCTTTGCCTCCTGCTGTCACTAACATTTTGCAGGAGTTCGCTGACGTTTTTCCACAAGACGTGCCACCGGGATTACCGCCTATTCGAGGGATTGAGCATCAGATTGACTTAATTCCCGGTGCTTCACTGCCAAACCGTGCACCATACCGTACCAATCCAGAGGAGACGAAGGAGATTATGCGTCAAGTACAAGAGCTTCTCGACAAAGGTTATATACGCGAATCCCTTAGTCCTTGTGCTGTTCCTATTATTCTAGTGCTGAAAAAGGATGGTACATCACGTATGTGTGTTGATTGTAGAGGCATTAATAATATTACTATTCGTTATCGTCATCCTATTCCTAGGCTAGATGATATGCTTGATGAATTGAGTGGCTCTACAATATTCTCCAAAGTTGATTTGTGTAGTGGCTACCATCAAATTCGTATGAAATTGGGAGATGAATGGAAAACAGCATTTAAAACTAAGTTTGGATTATATGAGTGGTTAGTCATGCCTTTTGGGTTAACTAATGCACCTAGTACTTTCATGAGATTAATGAACGAAGTTTTACGTGCTTTCATTGGACGATTTGTGGTAGTTTACTTTGATGACATATTGATTTATAGCAGTTCTTTGGAGGAACATTTGGAAGATTTACGTGTTGTTTTTATTGCTCTACGTGATGCACGTTTGTTTGGTAACCTTGGGAAGTGCACCTTTTGCACCGATCGAGTATCTTTTCTTGGCTATGTTGTTACTCCACAGGGAATTGAAGTTGATAAAGCCAAGATTGAAGCTATTGAGAGTTGGCCACAGCCCAAAACGGTCACACAAGTGAGGAGTTTTCTTGGCCTCGCTGGATTCTATAGGCGTTTTGTGAGAGATTTCAGCACCATTGCTGCACCTCTCAATGAGCTTACAAAGAAAGATGTGCCTTTTCTTTGGGGTACCGCACAGGAAGAAGCCTTCACGGTATTGAAAGATAAGTTGACACATGCTCCTTTACTCCAACTTCCTGATTTTAATAAGACTTTTGAGCTTGAATGTGATGCTAGTGGAATTGGATTAGGAGGTGTGTTATTACAAGATGGCAAACCCGTTGCATACTTTTCTGAAAAATTGAGTGGGCCTAGTCTGAATTATTCTACTTATGATAAAGAATTATATGCTCTTGTTCGGACTTTA
>NW_021286933.1:0-1663 GCF_002162155.2 Triticum dicoccoides
GGCGATCCCCACGCCACCGCCCCCCAACGCCCCGCCACCGCCGGCGACCACCGCCCCCATCCTGAACCCTAAGATAGATAGTGGGGTACCTCTCCGGCGAGCCCCCCTCCCCGCTGCGGCTGGTTCTTCCTTCACTCCGATGAGCCCACCCCTTAGAAATCGACTGACCCAAAACTCGATTCAGTCGACTGAAGTGTAGCCAAATCAGAGCATCATCGCAAGCAAGAGCAAGAGCGAGAGCAGCAGTGCGAGCAAGAGCAATAGCAAGAGCAGACCAGGAAGGGGACCGAGAGCAAGAGCAGAGCAGCAGCGTGAGCGAGAGCTAAAGCAGCAGCAGCTCCTACTGATGTGGACGTCGCCGCCGAGGGAGCGACACTGTGGAGGAAGTGGCCGGCGATGCCGCCGTGGATGGAGCCGCGCCATGTCGGCTCGGGATCGAGTGCCGGCAGCACCGTGAGATTGAATCAAGAAGAAAATGCGGCGATTAGTGTACAACCTCTTTGGTGGCGCCAATTAGGCCGCAACTTCATCCGAGGAAACAGTGATGATGATGCTCTTCCGGTGGTGCAGGTGAAGACGGTGGTGTGGGAATGGAGGTGGCGCGAAAGACGACGGGAATGTCGGGGCAGCTCCTTGGAGGTGGAGGACGGGGTGGCTGAACCGACGGGACGATGAGATCGACGACGGATCCTCATCCGGTACGGTGGATGAGGGACGTCGAGGTGTTGCTGTGGACGACATCGTCGGGGAAGAAGCTCCGGCTGGGTGGCGGACGGAGCAGGGTGTGGGGTTTCATCGCGGGTTTTCGTGGCCTCGGTGTACGAATGGGTGGGCGGATGGGATGGCAGTGGGGAACCATGGCTTAGAGACGCGCTTGTCCGAAATGTGGGGTAAGTTACGAAAGTACCCCCCACCGATTTGAGGCGGTTCTTTCGGTTCAGGGGTACCACAGGCATTTTGCGTGTCGGGATTTCACAGGAGGTGGGTGTCAGGACCCCGACTCAATGCCACATCGATCTAGCATGTAACACCTCATATCACTTTGCGGCCTCACGCACGGTATTCCCATGGTGTCGCCTTACCTTAGCCCGGGACCATTTGCGCCTTTTGGCACACGTATATGATAGTGTCGCTAGCATCCATATGATAAGGAGCCCGGGCTGACATGGCTAGTCGTAAACCCAAAGTGGCACAAACTTACAGGGACAGGCATCCATGACCCAGCATCGAACGTGTCGGTCATCAGCGAGTGAATCCAGGCTGTAGCACTGGGCTAGCAGGACTCCGGTGAACCGGGCTGTAGCGGGCTAACAGGACTCCGGTATTCGTCGCGTGACATTTCCCCGAAGGGACAGACACAGGAACGAAGAAGGACACATGCCGGCCAGCCTAAGTGTTCTGGAGCAGTAGCGAGCTACCATGGCTCAGTGGAAACACTAGGAGACATTTCCCGGTAAGAGAGGCTACTAAAGATAAACAACTAGATAGTCAGATCCCACACATACCAAGCATTTCAATAACATACACACAATATGCTCGATATGTGCAAATACAACATGGCATCACAACATGACTCTACGACTCAAGTATGTATTCATTAGGCTCCGAGGAGCGAGATATTACAAACATGGGTCTCACGACCCAACATTCAGAGCATATAAGT
>NW_021286934.1:0-897 GCF_002162155.2 Triticum dicoccoides
GTAGCTCGACTGCCTGCTTCTGCGAGGACGATCTTCACTTGTGGGGCATCGCACATCAATACCGTGTTATGCATGTAGCTGTTGGATCACGGAAAGTGGTGGAGACATCAAATGATAACTTGGATTTGGTGGTGCTTCTCAAGCATAGTCTCGAGCTCTAGGTGCAAACTCGAGGTCTGGCTTTATTAGTTATATTTGGCACTGGCGATGTTTCTTGTGTCATTTCCTTGTTAAAGGAATTGTTCAGATTTGTTTGGACTTGTTCTTGAGGGTGAAAACTCATGATTTGGCCTTCGATTGTTGGATCCAGCATGGCGACGCTTCAGCGTCGTTCCCTTTCTCAAGGTGTTGTTGAAGAATCTATTTTGTTGTGCTAGTGATGTTAAGAGATGTTCGGTGAGGATATTGTTGCCAGTGTAATTTTTTATCATTTTTTATCACTTCAAATATTTGTTTCTTTTTACTCCATCAGGACATAACTTCGGTCTTGTTTGACTTTGTTAGTTGCCGGTGTCATTTTTCTGTGTGTATGTTGGTGCTCATTGTTTTTGTGTCTCCATGATACTCAATTTAGAGTGAATAAAAATCCACCCTTTTTCTAGGAAAAACTTCTAGTCCATCCATTCACAATTATAAAATGTTCTAAAAAAGTTGAATTTGATGCATATAGACATGTTTTAGTGTGTTTGTTCACTGATTTTAGTTCGTATGTAGTCCCACATTGAAATATACAAAACATCTTATATTTGTGAACGGAGGGAGTAAAATATACAAAAATACACTGACAAAAATCTAATGTGAGTTATGCTATTACAGGTGTGGAAGGAGCAATTCCAAAATGAAACGGAAAAACAAAGAGAAAATAACTATGTATCGTAATTAGAAATTAGGGACTCC
>NW_021286935.1:0-1011 GCF_002162155.2 Triticum dicoccoides
GGCTGCGGCCAACTCTCAATAGCTTCAATCTTGGCTTTGTCAACTTCAATTCCCTGTGGAGTAACAACATAGCCAAGAAAAGATACTCGGTCAGTGCAAAAGGTGCACTTCCCAAGGTTACCAAACAAACGTGCATCACGTAGAGCAATAAAAACAGCACGTAAATGTTCCAAATGTTCTTCCAAAGATCTGCTATAAATCAGTATGTCATCAAAGTAAACTACCACAAATCGTCCAATGAAAGCACGTAAAACTTCGTTCATTAATCTCATGAAAGTACTAGGTGCATTAGTTAACCCAAAAGGCATGACTAACCACTCATATAATCCAAACTTAGTTTTAAATGCTGTTTTCCATTCATCTCCCAATTTCATACGAATTTGGTGGTAGCCACTACGCAAATCAACTTTGGAGAATATTGTAGAACCACTCAATTCATCAAGCATATCATCAAGCCTAGGAATAGGATGACGATAACGAATAGTAATATTATTAATGCCTCTACAATCAACACACATACGGGATGTACCATCCTTTTTCGGCACTAGAATAATAGGAACAACACAAGGACTAAGGGATTCGCGTATATAACCTTTGTCGAGAAGCTCTTGTACTTGGCGCATAATCTCCTTCGTCTCCTCTGGATTGGTATGGTATGGTGCACGGTTTGGCAGTGAAGCACCGGGAATTAAGTCAATCTGATGCTCAATCCCTCGAATAGGCGGTAATCCCGGTGGCACGTCTTGTGGAAAGACGTCAGCGAACTCCTGCAAAATGTTAGTGACAGCAGGAGGCAAAGAGGAAGGCACGTCCTCGAATGAAAATAATGCCTCTTTGCACACAAAAGCATAGCAAACAGATTTGCCGAAATCTAGCTCATCAATATCAGATTTGGTGGCAAATAAACATGCACTTTTCAATTTAATTTCAGAAGCAACACTAGATGGTTTATTGTTAGGCTTCATTTGTTGCTCAAATTCTTTTGCCATAATCTGATTTTCACTCTTATTC
>NW_021286936.1:0-1463 GCF_002162155.2 Triticum dicoccoides
CTTGACCGGCATGCCGGCACAACTCAATCAAGTATGTGCAGAAAACAAGGGCGCGCGAAGGAGGTCCACAAATAATGCATGTAATACATTGTATGAAATCCTCAAGGCTGCCATCAACGTCATGCATGTGGACTCAGACGGGCATGTCTGGCGGTTGACTCCTAGGAGTTGAGCCATGTCTTTTTATTGGCCTAGAGGAAAAATCAATGTGTTGTCCATTGCCCATAACGGTAAATGTCGAAGATAGATGGTTTGAAACGCCTAACTTAAAAATAAAATTGGGTAAAGTTCCTATAATCCTTAAAGTGGAATTGAAGATAGTATTGCTCACTTTAAATTCGAAGAATATTCATGGCCATTGAACTACCTAATACCTCTTTGTACATCTATAGTTCTTATATTTGTGAAGTATTTTTTGGTAAATCTATAATTCTAGTTGGCTTCATTATTCTTGACAAGCTAAATACACGTGCATGCTAGGCACAAAGGAAGACGAATTACCTAATTTTATAAAACTTATTGTTCAACTTGATTATACTTTAGATGGTACAAAAGGAAAAAAAACATGTTCTCAATGCATGACTAAAATTTCACGTGGTCATCTGTTAAACTTGCAAAATATTCAGCGGTCTCTCTTATGGGCTTATGGCTCTTTCGCACAGAACGCCAATGGAATCAAAATATGCGATTCTACGCGATGTTTACGTATTTTTTGTTAAGCATACCTCGAAACTTGATTACAAAATATTGGTCCTGTTATTACTAAGATATAATCAAATCAATATGTATAGTGGCGCCATATAGGGATGGTGATGTTCGGCAGGGAGAGTGCGATGGCTGTGGTGGAGTTCCCAGCGGGGGCTGTTAAAAAGGCTGTGCCGGGCAGACGAAGAGGATCGCCGCAGCACTATCTTTGACCGGCGTAGAAACCAACAAGTCGGTGAGTGGGGGAGCTCCATCATCGCGCCGCGTGGGGAAGACGCAGTACGCATCTCGGGAGTGCGTGGTGTAGTAAATAAAGCTGACCGCGGATGCCTTGAGTCGCTGCCAGGTTTGGGACACCATGAGCCGTTGTCAGCTTTATTTACTATTTGGCGTAGAACCCCGCGTGTGAGGTAGGCGGTGACGGCACACGTCCGTTAATCTACCCACAATGAAAAGTGACATAGAGTGGTAAAATCCATAAATTACCATTCTAAGTTACTAGTACCTTCATAGTGAACTAGCAGTGCGACCCGCGCATTTGCGCGGCTAGGTTTACTATATGTTATATCTACATTGATTATTATTTTATTTATATTTTGTCACGTAATCAACTATGAATTGAAATATAGACGAAACATAAATCATTTCTTATAATGACTGTGATTTGGTCAATATATTGTGTGCTAGCATGTGAATAGTGACCAACATAAAATGACCAATGTCGTCTTGAGTCCATGACTGGTTATGTAAATAACGGA
>NW_021286937.1:0-987 GCF_002162155.2 Triticum dicoccoides
GGACGGGGGCCCTGGGGGGTAGCAATGCCACCGGAGCGTCGTACCGGCCCTCATACATGCGGGATGGTGTTGTGGCATGTCCAAAGAGGCGGCACGCGTCTCCGGGTTGTGGCCCCCCCTCACGGACGGCAATGAAACGGTAGTAGACGTTCTGCGGTAACGATAGCGTGAATATTATTAAATACTTGGAGCGCGATAAAATCATGAGTTTTTTACACAACGTGGGCACATGTGCTATAGGCTGATGGTAATTTTTCATAATTTTTTGTGATGGAGAAGTATCTGAACACTTCCCTCTACGCGGATTGCTCTTCGCACGTCTACGACTTTGGCCGGCGGCCTCCGGGGGCTAGCATACCGTCAAATCTTGCGTAGGCGGCCTCTCACAAATCTAGAAGTGTTGAGGCGGTTGCAAAAGCCCAGCACGCGTCTCCGGGGTGTGCCCCCCCCCACCCCTCACGGACGCCGCCGCCGCCGGCACCTGGAGGGGGGAAACGAACGAGTCGGGTCTACACGGAGTGGATGTAGCTGTGGGTTTGGCCCGGATGTTGCTCCAAAGTGTTCCTCTGGGCCGACCTAACACAACCGGGTGGAGAGGTCCACTGGTCAAAGCCCGTCCGTGCAAAGTCAAAGGGCTAGATCCCGTGGTCAAACGCTACAGGGTTAGCCGGGACGGGGGCCCTGGGGGGTAGCAATGCCACCGGAGCGTCGTACCGGGCCCTCATACATGCGGGGTGGTGTTGTGGCATGTCCGAAGAGGCGGCACACGTCTCCGGGTTGTGGCCCTCCCTCACGAACGGCAATGAAACGGTAGTAGACGTTCTGCGGTAACGATGCAGCGTGAATATTATTAAATACTTGGAGCGCGATAAAATCATGAGTTTTTTACACAACGTGGGCACATGTGCTATAGGACTGATGGTAATTTTTCATAATTTTTTGTGATGGAGAAGTATCTGAACACTTCCCTCTACGCGGATTGCTCTT
>NW_021286938.1:0-2046 GCF_002162155.2 Triticum dicoccoides
ATAGCATCCACCTTTTCTCATTTCATACATCTTCATCCTGCATAATACCACAGAAAAGAATATAGTGAGGATAATTACAGGTAATGATTGATCAAAAGGATCACTACAGCTAGCTTGAGACTTAAATTACAGAAAGAAATCACTTACAGACAATAGCAACTGACGATAGATTTCTCGAGTGCGTCTTGATTGTATCACTGAAACAGTTCAGAATACTCAACGGACAGAGCTTTCTCATGGAATTAATGATCCTCCTTGACATTCACCATGAGGGACAATCGATCTGAAATCTTGGTAATGTTCATGTACCATTGATGCAATTCATACATTCTCGTTGGGAGGTTCTTGACCTTGTCTGGCTCGACCAAAGGTTGGCCCCGGACATATTTCCGTTTTATTTCATCCTCTCTAAGCACAGGCATGGGCTCGATCTCGAGGAGTTGTCCAATAGTGATTTTGAGAACTTCAGTCTGCATTATATGCTCCTCCGTTATTACCATATTGCCCACCTCAGGAACGTAAACTGTTTGCCCACAATAATATTGGGCGCGCGTACTGTCACATGTTGTTGGCACAACAAGCGAGGGGATCGATTGCGCCGCCTGTTCTCCCAGCTGGGGAATGGTTTTCCCGCATTTTTTGACAGCTGCTTCTTGTTTGCTCGATCCCGAGCTCGCCTCCTTATGTAGACGTGCTCGATTTAAATTCCTGATGTGGCGCTCATAGTCTGTGTCAACAGGCTTGGGAACTGGTGGTTGAGCCATACGAATGAAGTGGTCAATCGTTTCCTCAGGCACTTTCTCCCTTGGCGGCGGTGGCGGTTTCGGTGCAAAATGGGCTTCCACCTCGGCCTTCGATATGGCTGCGATTTCATCCTCGGACCTGTCATAAGCCCTCTGCGGAAGAGGCGTGAGGCTTGGACCATATTTATATCGCTTGCCTCCGCCTGTACTTCCTGTACTACCTCGACTCGTACCGCTACGTACCATAGCTGCGGGGTGTCTCTTCTGCGATTGCTGAGGCGGCGGAGACGGCTGACGGGGCTGAGTTGGACGAGGAGGAGTGGCCGCGTGAAGCTGTGCCGGACTTGGAGGAGGAGTGGCCTGAGGTTGTGCCGGACTTGGAGGAGGAGTGGACGTCTGACGCTGTGGCGGACTTGGAGGAGGAGGAGTGGCCTGACACTTTGCCGGACTTGGAGGAGGAGTGGCCTGACACTTTGCCAGACTTGGTGGACTTGCAGGAGCGGGAGACTGCTGACTCGGTGGCGGATTTCGACGAGGAGTCAGCTGACGCGGTGTCGGTGGCCTTCGAAAGATGATGCAATCCTTTTTCCATAGGATGATACGATGTTTGGCCTCTCCGAGAAAGCGCTCGTCGTCACCTCCAGGAATGTCAAGCTGTATCTCCGAATATGGTGGGTCCACCACCTCATTAACCAAGACACGAGCATAGCCCGCTGGAATTGGGTTGCAATTGAAGGTTGCCTCGGGGGGATTTGTAAAAGCAACGGCGTCCGCCACCTTCATGGATATGTTCATTATTTTGACGTGTAGCTCGCAGTTAGTGTTCTCCGTGATGTCATCCACGGGGTATCTACCCAGCATTGCGTCGTCCGGGGCGGCCGAACCCACGCTGCTTCTCGGTATGGATGGGTCGGTGCTATCCAATGCTGGATCATCCACTAGCTGCTGCAGCTGCTGAGACCCTCTTTGCTGGGTAAGTGAGTCGATCTGCTCCTGCTGCCGCTGGAATTTGACTGCCAATTCCTCTTGACTTGCTTCTAGGCCTTGAAGGCGTTCATAGTCCCGCTTCCTCTGCTCCTCCTCCATCTTCCTCTTCTTCTCCACCACAATCTTCTTTCTCGCACGGGTTCTGTAGTCGGTGTTCCAGTCTGAAAACCCCTCATACCACGGAATAGCGCCCATGCCTCGTGTTCTTCCCGGGTGTTCAGGATTTCCCAGGGCACGCGTAAGCTCGTCGTTCTCTCTGTTGGGCTGGAACACCCCCGATCGTGCCTCTTCTATTGCAACAAGTATCGCATCGTCG
>NW_021286939.1:0-1323 GCF_002162155.2 Triticum dicoccoides
GCAACATTAACAGCATCATCGCTTTTATGACATGGTATAAAGTGTGCCATTTTCGAGAATCTATCCACGACAACAAATATGCTATCCCTCCCCTTCTTTGTTCGAGGTAAACCTAAAACAAAGTCCATAGATATATCCTCCCAAGGAACACTAGGTACAGGCAAAGGCATATATAAACCATGAGGATTGAGTCGTGACTTAGCTTTTTGACATGTAGTGCATCGAGCAATAAAACGCTCAACATCCCGTCTCATCTTTGGCCAAAAGAAATGTGTAGCAAGTACGTCCTCCGTCTTCTTCACGCCAAAATGTCCCATTAATCCTCCTCCATGCGCTTCCTGCAACAACAAAAGACGAACGGAGCTAGCTGGAATGCATAGCTTGTTAGCACGAAACACAAATCCATCATTAACGACAAACTTGTTCCACATTCTTCCTTCTTTACAATTCTGCATTACATCTTTAAAATCAGCATCATGCACATATTGATCTTTGACGGTCTCCAAACCAAATATTTTGAAGTCAAGTTGTGAAAGCATAGTATAGCGACGAGACAATGCATCAGCAATAACATTTTCTTTTCCCTTCTTGTGTTTAATGACATAAGGGAAAGTCTCAATGAATTCAACCCATTTAGCATGTCTACGATTCAGTTTAGCTTGACTTTTAATATGTTTCAAAGATTCATGATACAGAAT
Organism: Triticum dicoccoides; assembly: GCF_002162155.2. Lineage (NCBI taxonomy): Eukaryota > Viridiplantae > Streptophyta > Magnoliopsida > Poales > Poaceae > Triticum > Triticum dicoccoides. The sequence goes on from NW_021286939.1 coordinate 699, forward strand.
GTATAACAAATTCTTTGGGCCATAAATAATGTTGCCATGTTTCTAAAGTCCGAACAAGAGCATATAATTCTTTATCATAAGTAGAATAATTCAGACTAGGCCCACTCAATTTTTCAGAAAAGTATGCAACAGGTTTGCCATCTTGTAATAACACACCTCCTAATCCAATTCCACTAGCATCACATTCAAGCTCAAAAGTCTTATTAAAATCAGGAAGTTGGAGTAAAGGAGCATGTGTCAACTTATCTTTCAATACCGTGAAGGCTTCTTCCTGTGCGGTACCCCAAACAAAAGGCACATCCTTCTTTGTAAGCTCGTTGAGAGGTGCTGCAATGGTGCTGAAATCTCTCACAAAACGCCTATAGAATCCAGCGAGGCCAAGAAAACTCCTCACTTGTGTGACCGTTTTGGGCTGCGGCCAACTCTCAATAGCTTCAATCTTGGCTTTGTCAACTTCAATTCCCTGTGGAGTAACAACATAGCCAAGAAAAGATACTCGGTCGGTGCAAAAGGTGCACTTCCCAAGGTTACCAAACAAACGTGCATCACGTAGAGCAATAAAAACAGCACGTAAATGTTCCAAATGTTCTTCCAAAGATCTGCTATAAATCAGTATGTCATCAAA
>NW_021286940.1:0-1146 GCF_002162155.2 Triticum dicoccoides
TCCAAAGCCCTCAAACAACACCTATTGATCAAGTTTGAGCTAGTTGGTCCCCAACCAAGTTGGGTCCTAAGAGGTTAGTCACAATAGGCTTGGCTACCCAAATGGTTCTTTGCTTCAAACCACTTTGAGTACCAACAAACTTGGCAACCACATTGCCAACCTTATCCTTCCCAAGAGAATAGACATCATCAATAATAATTGGGTTGGATAAGTTACCACTAGTGCATGAAGAAGCGAGGTGACCTTTCTCACGGCATAGGTAGCAACGTCTACTCTTCACTTTCTTCTCACTTGATTTCTCAACTTGAGAAGCATTAACTTGAGTCTTCTTGGGAAGAGGCCTTTCTTCAACTTGAGGTTGAGCATGTGATTGAACTTGTGCCCCCTTCCATTGTTGCTTGACACAAATGGCCTTCTTCTTCAATGGGCAAGATCTAACATGATGCCCTTCTACTTTGCACTTGAAGCAAACAATCTTGGCCGAATTCTTGACTTGTTCTTGGCCCTTCATTTTGTTCATCTTGGACTTCTTCTTCTTATTGGAGTTGAATCCAAGTCCACCTTTGTCATTGGGGGATTTTTGCACACTCAAGATATTGTTGAGTGTGGATTTCCCTTCATGACACTTTTCCAAGTCTTTCTTCAAAGAAGTGACTTGGGCCTTGAGCTCTTTGATTTCCTCTACACAGTTAGTCTCAACACAAGTACTAGAGGAAGTATAAGCTTCATCGTTAGAGCAACAAGGCAAGGAAAGAAATTCATCACAAGATGTACCAACATTGTGAGTAGATGAATTACAAGGACTAGCACATGGCAATATACTATTTTGACTAGAAGTAGTGCTAGTACCCACATGAGGCTCACTAGATGTTACCTTAGCAATCATGGCCTCATGAGCTATCTTTAGCACACTATGGGATACTAGAAGATCATCATGAGAGCTTGAGAGCTTTTCATGACTTTCTTCCAATTTCCCATAATTGCTAGATAGCACCTCAAGTTGAGCCCGTAGCTCAACATTTTCCTTCAAAATGGATGCTTCACAAGTAATAGAATTAGTAGCACAAGCATCATCATTAACAACAAGAGGAGAAGGCAACTTGGCAAGCTCTTTTAAATAAGAAGCTTCAAGTTGGGCATGAGACT
>NW_021286941.1:0-1597 GCF_002162155.2 Triticum dicoccoides
CTCACCCAAATCAGTCGGAATGTGGAAGCTTATATGGATGATATTGTTGTCAAGTCACGAAAAGGTTCCGACCTGCTCGCTGACCTCGCCGAAACATTTGCCAACCTCAGAAGGTATGATATCAAGCTCAATCCATCAAAGTGCACATTTGGAGTTCCTGGTGGCAAGTTACTCGGTTTTCTCGTTTCCGAACGGGGAATCGACGCTAACCCAGAGAAGATTGGCACTATTCTCCGAATGAAACGCCCTGTGCGAGTGCACGATGTCCAGAAGCTTACTGGATGCTTGGCCGCATTAAGTCGATTCATCTCACGACTCGGTGAAAAGGCACTGCCTCTTTACCGACTGATGAAGAAGGCTGACAAGTTCGAGTGGACTCCAGAAGCTGATGCAGCGTTTGCCGAGCTAAAAGCTCTGCTCTCCACCCAGCGGGTGCTTGCTGCTCCAATCAGCAAAGAGCCTCTGTTGCTCTACATCTCAGCCACAGGACAAGTCGTCAGTACTGTGCTAACGGTCGAGCAGGAATAAGAAGGAAAAGCTCTCAAAGTTCAGCGCCTAGTGTATTATTTGTCTGAAGTCTTGACTCCATCCAAGCAGAGATATCCTCATTATCAGAAGCTTGTGTATGGAATATACATGACCACAAAGAAGGTTGCTCATTATTTCTCTGACCATTCCATCACAGTCGTCAGCGACGCTCCACTATCAGAGATTTTGCACAACAGAGACGCAACTGGTCGAGTGGCCAAATGGGCGATTGAACTTCTTCCCCTTGATATCAAGTTTGAGGCAAAGAAAGCCATTAAGTCCCAGGCGATAGCAGATTTCCTCGCCGAGTGGATTGAACAACAGCAGCCGACTGAAGTTCACTCGGAGCATTGGACCATGTTTTTCGATGGCTCTAAGATGTTGAATGGTTCCGGTGCTGGGGTTGTCTTGGTTTCCCCCAGAGGAGATAAGCTCAGATATGTGCTCCAGAATCACTTTGATTCCTCCAACAATGAGGCAGAATATGAGGCCCTCCTATATGGGTTGCGCATGGCCATTTCACTCGGCGTCCGTCGCCTAATGGTCTATGGCGACTCGGATTTAGTGGTCAATCAGGTGATGAAAGAGTGGGACGTGAGAAGCCCAGCCATGACTGGATACTGCAGTGCAGTGAGGAAGCTGGAGAAGAAGTTCGAGGGGTTGGAGCTCCATCATATACCCCGACTGAAAAATCAAGCAGCTGATGATCTAGCAAAGATAGGTTCCAAGAGAGAAGCCATTCCGAGTGGTGTGTTCTTGGAGCATATACACACTCCGTCAGTCAAAGAAGATCCTTTCACTGAAGAAACTCCGCAGCCCAAGGGCGCCACAGATCCGACTGAAGTTGAAGTCCCAGCGGTGGTCGACTTGATCATGGAGGTTTTGGTGGTCATTCCCGACTGGACGATTCCGTATGTCGCATATATCTTGAGGAAAGAGCTTCCGGAGGATGAGGAAGAGGCTCGACAGATCGTCCGTCGATCTAAGGCCTTTACCGTAATCAAAGGACAATTATACAGAGAAAGCGCGACTGGAGTCGGTCAGAAGTGCATAACACCAGAAGAAGGTC
>NW_021286942.1:0-494 GCF_002162155.2 Triticum dicoccoides
AGAGTGATTACCACGAGTAACAAACCCCGGGATGCTATTACGTGCCGGTCATCAACACTGGCAGTTTTGGCTGATTCTGGCCCGTTTCATGGACAATTACTCACTATTTTGGGGTCCCGGAGTGATTAGCATGATTAACAAACCCTGGAATGCGTCTATTTGTCGATCATCAACACTGACAGTTTTGGCCGATTCTGGCCCGTTTCATGGACTATTACTCACTGTTTTGTGGTCCCAGAGTGATTACCACGATTAACGAACCCTGGGACGCGTCTATGTGTCGGTCATCAACACTCGCAGTTTTGGCCGATTCTGGCCCGTTTCATGAACTATTACTCAATGTTTTGGGGTCCCAGAGTGATTTCCACGATTAACAAATCCTGGGATGCGTTTACGTGTTGGTCATCAACACTAACAGTTTTGGCCGATTCTAGCCCGTTTCATGGACTATTACTCACTGTTTTGCGGTCCGAGAGTGACTACCACGATTAACA
>NW_021286942.1:2956-3732 GCF_002162155.2 Triticum dicoccoides
TCATCAACACTGGTAGTTTTGGCCGATTCTGGCCCGTTTCATGGACTATTACTCACTGTTTTGGGGTCCAGGAGTGATTACCACGATTAACAAACCCTGGGATGCGTCTACGTGTCGGTCACCAACACTGGCAGTTTTGGCCGATTCTGGCCCGTTTCATGGACTATTACGCACTGTTTTGGGGTTGGAGAGTGATTTCCACTATCAACAAACCCTGGGATGCGTTTACGTCTCGGTCATCAACAGTGGCAGTTTTGGCCTATTCTGGCCCGTTTCATGGACTATTACTCATTGTTTTTGGGTCCCGAAGTAACTTCCACGATTAACAAACCCTGGGATGTGTTTACGTGTCGGTCATCAATACTGCTAGTTTTGGCCGATTCTGGCCTGTTTCATCGATATTACTCACTGTTTTGGGGTCCCAGAGTGATTTCCACGATTAACAAACCCTGTGATGCGTTTACGTGTTGGTCATCAACACTCGCAGTTTTGGCCGATTCTGGCCCATCTCTTGGACTATTACTCACCGATTTGGGGTCCCGAAGCGATTTCCATAGTTAGTCAACCCAAGGGTGCGCTTACATGTCGGTCATCAATACTGGCAGTTTTGGCCGATTCTGGCCGGTTTCATGGACTATTACTCACTGTTTTGGGGTCCCGGAGTGATTACCACCATTAACAAACCCTGGGATGCGTCTACGTGTCGGTCATCAACGCTGGCAGTTTTGGCCGATTCTGGCCCGTTTCATGGACTATTACTCACTGTTTTGGGGTCC
>NW_021286943.1:0-1207 GCF_002162155.2 Triticum dicoccoides
GTCCCAGAGAGATTTCCACGATTGACAATCCCCGGAGTGCGTTTGCATGTCTGTCGTCAACACTCACAGTTTTGGCCAATTCTGACGCGATTCGTGGGCTATTATTCACCATTTAGGGCTCCCGAAGCGATTTCCATAGTTGTTGAACCCCAAGGTGCGTTTAGGTGTCGGTCATCAACACTCATTGTTTTGGGGCCCCGGTGTGATTTACACGATTAACGATCCCCGGGGTTCGTTTACATGTCGGTCATCAATACTAGTAGTTTTGGCCAATTCTGGCCCGTTTCGTGGACAATTACTCACTGTTTTGGGGCCCCGGAATGATTCCCACGTTTAACGAACCCCCGGGTGCGCTTACGTGTCGGTTATGAACACTCACAGTTTTGGCCAATTGTAACGCGTTTTGTGGACTTTTAGTCACCGTTTTCTGGGCCTGAAGTGATTTCCATAGTTGATGAACCCCAAGGCGCACTTACGTGTTAGTCATCAACACCCACAGTTTTGGCTGATTCTGGCCTGTTTCATGGACTATTACTCACTGTTTTGGGGCCCCGGAGTGATTTCCACGGTTAACGAACCGCAGGGTGCATTTACGTGTCGGTCATCAACACTCGCAGTTTTGGCCGATTCTGGCCCCTTTCTTGGACTATTACTCTGTTTTTTGGTCCAACCATGATTTCCATGATTTAGGAACCCCGTGGTGCGTTTACGTGTCGGTCAATGACACTCACAATTTTGGCCAATTTCTGGTCTATTTTTTTGTACTATTACTCACCGTTTTGGCGTCCCAGAGCGGTTTCCATTATTTACAATCCGTGGGTGCGTTTGCGTTTTTGTCGTCAACACTCACAGTTTTGGCCAATTCTGACGCGATTTGTGGACTATTACTCATCATTTAGGGGTCCCGAAGCGACTCCATAGTGGTTTAACCCTAAGGTCCGTTTACGTGTCGGTCATCAACACTCGCAGTTTTGGCCGATTCTGGCCCGTTTCATGGACTATTACTCACCGTTTTGGGGCCCCAAAGTGATTTTCACGGTTGTTTGACCCCACGGTGCGCTTACGTGTCGATCATCAACAAGCGCATTTTGGGACGATTTTGGCCCATTTCTTGCATTATTACTTAGTTTTGGGGTCCCGGAGTGATTTCCACGATTGACGAACTCCACGGTGCGTTTAAGTGTCGGTCATAAACACTCACAATTTT
>NW_021286944.1:0-2477 GCF_002162155.2 Triticum dicoccoides
TGTGGGATGAGCACAGACAGGAGGAATTTAACCTGCACGCGTTGCTGTTTGTAACCATCAATGGTTCGCCCGCTCTCAGTAACCTTTCAGGACAGACAAACAAGGGATACTACGCCTGCACGCACTGTTTAGCTGACACCGAAAGTATATACCTGGGAAGCTGCAGGAAGAATGTGTACCTAGGCCATCGTCGATTTCTTCCGACCAACCATCAATGTCGAAAGAAAGGCAAGTATTTCAAAGGCGAGGCAGATTACCGGAAGGAGCCCGCCATGCGTACCGGTGATTATGTACTTGCTATGGTCAATGATTTACACGTAATCTTTGGAAAGGGTCCCGACGGACTAGCTGTTCCGAGTGACGCTGAGGGACACGCACCCATGTGGAAGAAGAAATCTATATTTTGGGACCTACCCTACTGGAAAGACCTAGAGGTCCGCTCTTCGATCGACGTGATGCACGTGACGAAGAACCTTTGCGTGAACCTGCTAGGCTTCTTGGGTGTATGGCAAGACAAAAGATACAGCTCAGGCACGGGAGGACCTGCAACATTTGCACGAAAAAGACGGCATGCCTCCAAAGCAGTATGAAGGTCCTGCCAGCTACGCTCTTACCAAAGAAGAGAAGGAAATCTTCTTTGAATGGCTGCTTAGTATGAAGGTCCCGACTGGCTTCTCGTCGAATATAAAGGGAATAATAAATATGGCAGAGAAAAAGTTTCAGAACTTAAAGTCATGACTGTCACGTGATTATGACGCAATTGCTTCCGGTTGCATTGAGGGGGCTTCTACCGGAAAACGTCCGATTAGCCATTGTGAAGCTATGTGCATTCCTCAATGCAATCTCTCAGAAGGTGATCGATCCAGAAATCATACCAAGGCCAAGGAGTGATGTGGTGCAATGTCTTGTCAGTTTCGAGCTGGTGTTCCCACCATCCTTCTTCAATATCATGACGCACGTCCTAGTTCATCTAGTTGATGATATTGTCATTCTGGGCCCCGTATTTCTACACAATATGTACCCCTTTGAGAGGTTCATGGGAGTCTTAAAGAAATATGTCCGTAACTGCGCAAGGCCAGAAGGAAGCATCTCCATGGGCCATCAAACAGAGGATGTCATTGGGTTTTGTGTTGACTTCATTCCTGGCCTTAAGAAGATAGGTCTCCCTAAATTGCGGTATGAGGGGAGACTGACTAAAAAAGGCACGCTTGGAGGGGAGACAATAATATGCAGGGACGGATATTCTTGGTCTCAAGCACACAACATAGTTGTACAGAACTCTACCTTGGTGACCCCTTATGTCGATGAACACAAGAACAGTCTGCGCTCCAAACACCCGAAGCAGTGCGATGACCGGATTACATGTGAACACATAAAGACTTCCAGTAGTTGGTTGGAAACACGTCTCAGAGGTGAAAACACTGTTTGTGAGGAGTTGTACTCGTTGTCTAGCGGACCATCTTCGACTGTAATGATTTGGAAAGGATACGAGATAAATGGGAATACATTTTACATGATCGCCCAAGATCAAAAGAGCACCAACCAAAACAGCGATGTCCGCTTTGATGCAACCACCGAGAGGGGAAAGGACACATATTATGGTTACATAGTGGACATATGGGAACTTGACTTCGGAGTAGATTTTAAGGTCCCTTTGTTTAAATGAAATTGGGTCAATCTGTCAGGAGGCGGGGTACAGGTAGACCCACAGTTCGGAATGACAACAGTGGATCTGAGCAATCTTGGGTACACTGACGAACCATTCGTCCTAGCTAATGATGTGGCACAGGTTATCTATATGAAGGACATGTCTACCAAACCGAGAAAAAAAAGGAAGCGAATACATCATACGATGAGCCAAAGCACCACATAGTTCTTTCAGGAAAAAGGGACATCGTGGGAGTGGAGGGCAAGACAGACATGTCCGAAGATTATGAAAAGTTTCATGAAATTCCTCCCTTCAAAGTGAAGGCTGACCCAAGCATCCTGATAAATGATGAAGATTATCCATGGTTACGGCGCAATAAGGAAAGGACACAAGCGAAGAAAAAGTGAAGACTTTCTCCACAACTATTATGATGATACCATGCCAACTTTCAACCTTTTCGTAGTTCATTTGAAATGCCCGTTGTAACAGACAAGTTTCCGTATGAAATCATGATACTTCGAAAGAGATTGTCCGTTTTGTACATGAAGTGCATCCAGTTTTTGCCGTAACCCTCTCAACTTTCTTGCACATGCTATGTGGATGAAATGATGATACCATGCCAACTTCCAACCTTTTCAGAGTTCATTTGAAATGCTTTTCAATTTCAAGGTCTTATAGCTAAAAAAACAGTAAATGCTTTTATAAAACTCTAATATCAAAAGGAATCAACTAAAAAGCTTTTATAAACCTCTAGTATTTTTTAAACTAAAATTATATAAAATTTATGCAACTAAAATTATCAAAGTATTTTCTGTTCAAAAAATGAAAA
>NW_021286945.1:0-1267 GCF_002162155.2 Triticum dicoccoides
AGTTTGTACCCGATCATGTCATTCCTAGCCTGATCGGTTATATCATTACCATGCTAAATTTTAACTGTGCTACCTGGTCCTTAATCCCGGAGCACAACTTTTGACAATGAGCTAAGCTTACGTCGATCTTCCTCGTCATATCAGTTCGCCTTGAACAACAATCTTGATTTCAGGTTTGTGTCGTACCTATGGTTCCAATAACCTCTTGCTTCATCATTCTTTTGACTTGATGTGATCGCGGATCGATTACATCTTCGTGGAATCTCTCGACAAATGTGTCATGATCACCATCTACATTCTGATGCTCTTCCAGGATATCAAGTGAATTAATGATGAGAAATACCATCCTTGCCCTCGATAAATTGATTATCGTCGACCACTTTATTGCCCTCCCACCAACACAAGCTTGTTCATGTTTGGTGTTATACCTTGAGTTCCTTGCTATCCAGCAATTGTTCTTCTCTACCTTGGAGTATTACCATCCTTTATGTCAAGAATGTTCTGAGATTTGTTCCACCTCTTGAGAATTCTTGACATAGAAATACTTCTCACCATCACCATTTTTCTTGGTCCCCGTGTTAATTCCAACAAGTGAACGGTGTTGTTTGGATTCTTTCCTTCTAGCAACCCTATTTTTTTTGAAGTTAATGGTCGAAAGTTCATTCTTAGGCTATTGACTATTGAATCACCATTCTGACATTGGTCGTGCAACCCAACCCATATTTCGGGTGCACCTTTCAACCAATGTTTAATTGTGTATGTTTTCCTCGAGCATACATCACTATACCATTTGATCTGACAAATGTCATCTTCTTGTTCACATTATTGTGTAAATCCATCTTTTGAAAATCTCAATGAATTGTCGCTGAGTCAATCAGCCACCCCCTCACCTCTCCTTGGTTTAATGATGAACTATTGTTTCAGGAACCCGCTCCCATAGTTCATTTCCCGAGAATCTTGCAATGCCATTTCAATGATTTGTGTTGCGCCTTTTCTTCTCGGACATCCTGAGTCTGAGGCATCATGACACCAATTGGATCTGAATCTCGGTCAGATATGATGGTTGGAACATATTTACAAGAGTTATAACGCTAGTCTTCATAAGACCCGGTAAGGTGATGTCATGCCTAGCACCCCTGGCCGGAGGACCTATTGTTATAGTTGTTCCTTTTGGCAAGGTTAACCATTCTTCCATGAGGGAATTGTAAGACTTATTCTATAAGTTATTCCTGATGAATCCTTTCTGTTTCCAAAGTCTGATCTTCAC
>NW_021286946.1:0-1720 GCF_002162155.2 Triticum dicoccoides
CATCGGCGAGGCCCGTGCCCAATATATGGACAGGGTGGGGGCGATGCGTGAGGAGCAGTTCCAGGAGGTGCAGGCCGACGCCGCCTACAACCACCATCTCCTCCAGGAGCACCTGCAGGCGGAGGAGCAGATCGCCGCGGAGCGGGCGGAGCAGGAGGCGCTGCTCAACTCGTACCGCTCCGCCCGCAAGGGCCGCCTCGAGCGCTGGCGGTACCGCATGCGGGTGGCGGAGGCTGCGGCCGCCTATAAAGAGGCTAGCAAAGAGGGCGATGAAGCGGGCGAGCCACTGTTTGGCGAAACCGAGGACGAGGCAGAGGACAATGCCGGCTCTGAAGAGTCCCCGCTCCGCTGGCGTCGATGATGCCCTGCTCCGCCGAGGCCCCACGGTGCCAACAACGAGGTAGAGGACAACACCGTCTCCGCCGAGGTCCCGCCCCGCCAACAACGAGGCAGAGGACACCGTCGGCTCAGCCGAGGCCCCACCCTGCCATCAACGTGGGGGAGGATTTCTACCGCTTCGCTGAGGCGCCGCCCGCCGGCAACGAGACAGAGGACATCGCCGGCTCCACCGAGGCCCCGCCCCGCTGCCAATGAGGCCGCGCCACACAGAAAACAAGGAAGAGTAGAACACGGTAGGTCGCCGCCGCTTGGGTCCAAGTAAGGCCACTGCTGCTACCCTCCGGTTGAAGCCAAGCTAGGCGGGTTGACCATTGATGGCTGGTTAGCTTCTTGGCGGTGACGTGGAGTCGGAGAGCTACGCTGGAGAAGAATGCTGCTTCTACTTAACTGCTGGTGCAGTTGGCTGACTGACATGTGGGCCCAACAGGCCACATGTTAGTTATGCAACTGCACCTGCAGTTAAGTCACTGAAGCTTCTGTTCGGCTCAGCGGGACGCAGGTGGGTAGATTCGGTTAATTAATTATACCTCCAAGGCACCCCTTTTTAGTTTTTTTTTGAAAAGGAGGATGACCCCCGGCCTCTGCATCTGGGAGATGCATGCGGCCACAAACACCCCTTTTTAGTTGAAGAATGTATGAAATGTAATGAAATCCGGCATGTTTATATGAAATCCGACCGTGTATGAATGAATTTATTTCGATTAGTTCGAATTCCTGTATCACTAGCATTGGATGAACATGCAAAACAATACGTACTAGCATTATTCCCAGGGTGATCACCACGTTTGCAGCAGTTTCACATGTACTCCCTCCGGTCCTTTCTAGTCTGCATACAAGTTTTGTCTGCAGTCAAAGTATCTCTTTTTTGATGGCAGTCAAAGTATCTCTACTTTGACCAATCTTATACAAAAAAGTATGCACTTTCACAATGTGCGAAGTAAAAAGGAACAAAATGAGTACAAAGAGTTTGAGCAGCTTTTTAGCGTTTCTGTACATTGCAATCAAACACACAGGCCTGGCAATTCATAGAGAACATTCAAAACAATCGATGATTATGCATCTTAGCGACTCACATGTCAGAGGCAATATTTACTTCACAACTAAAGAATAAAGAAAAAAGTAATCGCCGCTGCTGACAGCAAAGGGCGTCCCATTCGAAAATATCAAACACATATCTTGCTAAAATCAATGAGCAAAATTTGACAAGGTTGTCCCATTCCAAAATATAAAATGCCTACGATTGTGGAATGGGCAGGGTTTGCCATCAGTTCGGACATTGACATGGCACCTCATGCTAAATAAACCAGCTGTTCTTTTTGTG
>NW_021286947.1:0-1616 GCF_002162155.2 Triticum dicoccoides
CCCGAATGCTACAAAAATTCTGAATCTTTAAACTTGATTGAAGAAAAAAAATAGAACATGACAGTACATATAGTAAACTGTTATTGTAAGTTTTAACTTCTGAAACATTAAACTTGCGGAAGGGTTCAGAAAACAGCAAACTTATGGAAGAAATTACATAGTACTTGTCAGTGTAAATCAAATACATTAGTGCTGTAAATCATATATATTACACATACATCGACATGAAGCTCAGTTTGGGGACGGGAATCAAACCAACCAAGAATTTCCCCACCAAGAGATCAGAAAATTCACAGAAAAGATGCATTGAAAGCGAAAAGTAGGGCAAACCACAGGACAATAACTCTATAAACAGATCCAGAATCCGGAGAAGAAATCCACAAGCAAAGGACTAGAGAAAGATTGGAAATGCCATGGAAGCGTCCGAAGAAATCACCATGGCATGTAGCGAGAGTGATGCATCTTTGTCAAAAAAATGAAGCATTAATCAAAATGTTGATGCATATATTTTTTTCCTAACCTTTGCTTGAACTGAAACGTGTGAGACTTGTAATTCAAGCACCTACCCTGCACAACACGACTTTCCTATCTCCCTTGACAGGACAATATCTTCTCCCATAGCCAACACTACATCTGATTTTCTTTTTGCTGTGATGCTTCTTGTCTGCATCACTGCCTCCATCTCCTTATGTCTGCAACACAAGGTTCAGAAAAGAAAACATGTCAGTAGGTTAAGTAGCACCATGCATGCCAAGATTCTATAAAACAGGTTTAGATGAGCATGCTCTTACAGAGAGGGCGTTCCAAACCAAGGCGAGTTCTCGGAAGTATGCATGGGGGGGGGATGGAAGACAAGCAGCTGGACGTACTCGCCGTGTACTGGCATAAGTACAAAGGAGAGAAATGTGTGGGGCGCGACAGATCGACGGTGAGGCAAGAGCAAAGGGGGCGGCAATTTGTAGAGGGGATCTCGTAGGGCTTGGCCAACGATGGGGGAGCGGGGAACGCGGGGAGGCGTTGGATGCGAGCATGATCCGCGTGAGGCGCGCGCAAGAGCCTGCGACCAATGGATTGAAGAGGGATGGATCGCCACAGGAACCGGAGGAAGGGAGGGAGAGAGTAATGGAGGAGAGGAGAAGCCAGCGCGTGCATGGGGCGAAGAGAAGGCTGTGCCTGCGCCATTAAATGAAGAGTTGCGTTGGTTTTGGGAGAGGATCATTCAATGAGTCCCTGATTTCAAGGAGAGAATTGAAGAGCATTGTTCAGAACGAGATTTGTTCAGCGGATTGACTAGAATCCGGTCAGAGATTTATTAGGAGGAGAGAGATGGGATTCGAATAAGTAGGCCCCACGTCCGTCCACCTTCAGCCTGGCCGGGATTGATTCAAATTAGGTCAGATTTGACATGGTATTTGTCCAGAATTCCTAAGATATTGCAAGTGAGTTGATTTCTCTCTCTATATGTTTTGCTGTTACGTTTCCAAATCAGCAGTACTTCCAAATTCTAGTATAAATTAGTATTTCCTAATTACCATCTATACCTATACCAATATAAAAAGACCCGGTGGGGCAGATCTAACAGATCTCGGCCATCCATTCGCATTCATCCAACAGTT
>NW_021286948.1:0-1016 GCF_002162155.2 Triticum dicoccoides
GATTGGCTAGTGGATCTGTGCAAGCATTTCGAGTGCAGTAACGTCAGGCCTGAGGACTTTGTCAAGTTCGCTTCCTTCCAACTCAAAGATCAAGCTGCAGAATGGTTCCAGCAGTACAAGGACTCCAGAGGTGGACGTGTTATCACTTGGGATGAATTCCGTCAAGATTTCCGAGCTCATCATATCCCTCAGAGTGTGGTTAAAAGCAAGCGTGAGGAATTCCGCAACCTGAAGCAAGGCTCTTTGTCTGTCTATGACTACAACAAGTTGTTTCAGAAGCTCGCCCGCTTTGCCAAGCAGGACGTCCCTGATGAGAAGAGCATGATATATCAGTTCAGGGGTGGTCTCAGGGAAGAAATTCAGCTAGCTCTTGTTCTCTTTGAGCCCTTGAGATACGATGAGTTCTACAACATGGCACTGAAGCAAGAGGCTGCTCAGTTGAGGTGCGATGCTTCCAAGAAGCGAGTCAGAGATGTTACTCCTTCTTCCTCTACTCAAGTGGCCAAGCAGCAGAAGTATTGGCTTCCTCCTCCTCCGTTCCGTCAGCCGTATCAACAGAAGAGCAAAGGTGGCAGTGGTTCTTCCCACCCACCCAACCCCGGCTTTCAGAACAAGACTTCATCTCAAGCTCCAAGATTGAGTGCTCCGTATCACTGCCCGCTTTTATAGGTCACGTGCAACAAGTGCCAATAGAAGGGACACTATGCCAACAAGTGTCTCAACCAGAGGCGTCTTCCTCCTCCTCCTCCTGTCAGATCGGCAAGTACAGCTGTGGTCAAGTATAACCCCAAGTACGCCAAGGTCAATATGGTGAATGCAGATCAGGCAGAGGATTCGTCAGATGTGATCATGGGTAACCTTCCTGTTAATGATGTCCCTGCAATAGTTCTTTTTGACACTGGTGCATCGCATTGTTTTATCTCGAGACCTTTTGCATCTAAGCATGGGTGGTTTTATCAAGTTATGCATAAGCCATTAGCAGTTGTCTCTCCGGGTAGATGCTTTCTTGCTAACTA
>NW_021286949.1:0-2598 GCF_002162155.2 Triticum dicoccoides
GGTGGCGACGGGCGCGTTCGGGCGGTCGGGAGAGAGAGAACCAGGGGAGGGGGAGGAATGAGAGAGTGGGAGAGAGGTGCGGGGCGTCGCGTGGCGTCGTCCGGTCCATCCAGAGCGACGAGGGGAGGACAGGCAGGCAGGGAGGGAGGAGGTGGCGCGGCGCGGCGGTGCGCGCGCGTCGGGCACGCGTCGTCCCCCTGTCGGGGAGGAAGACGACAGAGGAGGGGGGGCCAGGTGGGCTGGGCCAGCTGCTGGGCTGTGCCGGGGGGGAGCCCCAGGTAGGCTTCTCCTCCTTTTATTTTTTTTTGTTTTCTAATTTTCTGACATTAGTTTTGAATTAATAAAATACTAAATCAATTTATTACCTTATGCCAATTTTTGCAGGAGCTAGATATATTATTCCAGAGCTCCTTTATAAATGGCATAATTTTTGGACCATATTTCATAAATATAGCAATATATTTCCAATGCAAATATTTATCGAATTAATCCAAATGGCCAAAATAAATATCCATGAGCTCCCCAAAATATTGTTTTGATTTTTATCTCTGTCCAATATTTTCAGAGAGCAACATGAGCATTTTCTTGGACCCTTTTGGAGAAATTTTTATTTGGGTCATTTTCAAAAATGATTCTGAGGGTTCCACCAATCCTCATTTCAAATTTAAATGAAATTTAAACATGATGCACGAATGACTAGCTAGTCTAGGTCATACCAGACTAGGGATGTGACACGTAGCCCCGGTCATTGCGCTCGGGGCGTCGACCGACGCGTCCCTCACGAACGGCCCTGAGCTCCTGGCATTCGTTGGTGTTGTGAGTGTAGAGGTTGTGGTAGGCGCTGAATCGGCTACCCGTGGACGACTCTGGTTGGTCCCTGCCGCGCTTCATGCCTTGCTCCGCTGCTAGCATGGCTGGTCCTTTACGCTTCACGTCCTTGGCCTTGGCCTTCTTCTCCTCTGGGTCAGCAACTAGAAGCTCAAGGAGGGAGAGGCGCCCCTCCTCAGCTCTTGCGCACTTGGTCGCCAGGTTGAACAGCTCCAGAGATGTGCACAGATCCTCATGAATGGTTAGCTCCTCCTTCATCTTGACATCGCGAACGCCATTGGAGAACACTGAGATGATGGCCTCCTCTGTGACCCTGGGAATCTTGAGGCGAGCATTGTTGAAGCGTTGGATGTACTTCAGCAAGGTCTGTCAGGACCCCGACTCAATGCCACATCGACCTAGCATGTAACACCTCATATCACTTTGCGGCCTCACGCACGGTATTCCCACGGGTGTCGCCTTACCTTTGCCCGGGACCGTTTGCGCCTTTTGGCACACGTATATGACAGTGTCGCTAGCATCCATATGATAAGGAGCCCGGGCTGACATAGCTAGTCGTAAACCCAAAGTGGCACAGACTTACAGGGACAGGCATCCATGACCCAGCATCGAACGTGTCGGTCATCAGCGAGTGAATCCAGGCTGTAGCACTGGGCTAGCAGGACTCCGGTGAACCGGGCTGTAGCGGGCTAACAGGACTCCGGTATTCATCGCGTGACATTTCCCCGAAGGGACAGACACAGGAACGAAGAAGGACACATGCCGGCCAGCCTAAGTGCTCCGGAGCAGTAGCAAGCTACCATGGCTCGGTGGAAACACTAGGAGACATTTCCCCGTAAGAGAGGCTACTAAAGATAAACAACTAGATGGTCAGATCCCACACATACCAAGCATTTCAATAACATACACACAATATGCTCGATATGTGCAAATACAACATGGCATCACAACATGACTCTACGACTCAAGTATTTTAATCAATAGGCTTTGAGGAGCGAGATATTACAAACATGGGTCTCATGACCCAACACTCAGAGCATACAAGTCAAAGCACAAGCGGAAGCTATCATGTCTGGGTACAGACATCTATAAATGAAAAAGGCTGAGAAGCCTGACTATCTACCAGATCCTGCCGAGGGCACAAGATCGTAGCTGAGGTAACAAGCTAAACGTCGAAGACCACGCGGAATTACTAGTGAGACTGAAGTCTCTCTGCAAAACATAAAATAGGCAAACGTGAGTACAAATGTACCCAGCAAGACTTACATCAGAACTATCTACATATGCATCATTATCAACAAAGGGATGGTGGGGTTAACTGCAGCAAGCCAGCTTTGACTCGGTTGCTATCCTAAACTACGACTGCAATGTAACTCTTTGAGGTGGCGCACACGAGTCCACATATTCACCATATCAATACACCACCATGGAACCGCTCCCGTCTCCCTACGAGAACGCCATCCATAGCACTCACGCTTATCTTGCGTATTTTAGAGTATCCACTTTCACTTGTCTATGAACTGATATAAGCAACCCAGAAGTCCTTTTCCGCGGACACGGCTATTCGAATAGATGATGTTAACCCTGCAGGGGTGTACTTCTTCACACACGCTCTCACCACTTACCGCCGTTTACACGACATGTACTCGGCAACCTTCAAGCGGAAGCCCAACGTGGGTGTCGGCCACGGCCTGCCTAAACACTCGAGTCTCTAGTCCAGGTTTATCGCCTATTCGGGTTCCATCCATGAGGAGATCCGGCCGGAGTTTC
>NW_021286950.1:0-2459 GCF_002162155.2 Triticum dicoccoides
GCAGAGAGAGGTCGACAAAGAGGCAGCGGCAGCGGCGGAGTCAACAGATGGCGAGCCGGAACCATCCCAGGCAGGGCTCAGTCCCGGCAAGACTGAGTCCCCGGCAGAGGCTGACGCTAGTGCGATAGGGCCCGCACGACTGGGTGAAGTGGCGCAAAAGAAGAAAATGGTGCAGCACCCAGTCTACTTCGTCAGCTCCCTCTTGCAGGGGGCTAGGTCGAGGTACTTAGGTGTGCAAAAATTGCTCTTCGGCCTCCTTATGGCCTCGAGGAAGCTGCGTCATTACTTCCAAGCGCATGAGATCACCGTGGTCACCCGCCTCCCATTGCAACGGATACTGCATAACCCAGATGCAATGGGGAGGATCGTGGAATGGGCCCTGGAGCTGTCGAGTTTTGGTTTAAAGTTCGAAAGCACCTCGACGATTCTCCTTTAACTATTGACTTGAATCGACCGGCTCAGGATCAGGAAGATATTCGGCAATACGCCGAATCAATCAATTCAATGACGAGCAATTTGAGAGCTTCAAAAACAATCAATTCACTAAACCGCTCTATGATAAATTATGTGCCTACGTGGGAGATGCGGAGGCTGTAAAAAACACATGCATACGAGAAATCTCGGAGAACTTTCATTCAACAGACGCTGGTTTAATTGATTTCGTCAAGCAGAAGGATGATAGTGAAGGGCAAAAAAGAGTGATATGAAGGCTTGGCAAAGAAGCTTGTGCCGGAAGAGAAGTGGAAAACTAAGCTGTTCGGGCTTAACTTAAACTTGATTGCCCTAGTAGGAGTCAGAATAAGGTTGAGGCTTGAAGACAAGCAACTGACATCTCGGATCTTGCCATTGCCAGGAGCATGGATGCCCAGAATGCCCTCAGTCTATGTCTGTCTATATAGGCTTTAAGGAAAAAGGCAAGTAAGCCGTAAGCCACAAATCAAGGCTTTTAAGGACCTTCGACAGCTTATAAATAAGCTAATAACAGATCTTTTGCGTCTTTCGAGATGCGAAGAGAAGTAAGAAGGTTTACTATTGGGATAACAAAGATATGACCATATTTCAGATCGATTTTCAACAGACGAGATCAGATAGTAGAATAGAGAGAAGGATTTGCTGCTTTCTTAAAATGATAGAGAGTCAGGAGAGGGTCTATGTTAATAGAGCTCTTTATATTCGGAGAGGAAAGACGTAACTAGACCGCGGAAAGAATAGAATCTTTTACCGCTACATCCGCTGGAGAAGAAAACTCAGCAAAGGAGATTCCTATCCTTTCTCTAGTTGAAGACTAATCTGGATATTCCCGAAGATGCTTGACTTCGAGTTCTTGGAATGACAGCTTTCTTTGTAAACAAGGGTCCCTTACTCTATTACTTTTCCACTTCATTGATTTGAAAGAAGTGACAGAAGAAAGCTACGGGCATATACCCCTGCCCCGGGGGAACAGGTGCCACCTCAACAGCTATATTCTAAATCGTTAAGCCTCCAACCCTTTCCTTTGTATCGGACCTTTCCCGCTTTCCTTCCTCACTCAAACTTCAAAAAGTCCTTCCATGAATCTAGGGAAGGAAAACCACCTCTGACTTCACCAAGTATCCCTTTCTTTCGTCGAAGGCTTCAGGTCAAGATCCTTTTTCCTATCTATTGAAGATGCAAAGAGAGATGCTTCTTCCTCTTCAAGTTGGAAGTGCAAGAAGAAATGCGGTAAATAGGAGTTCCATCTACCACGCACTCGCTCCACACTCCAGCTAACTTCATCATCCATACTCAGCTAGGAGGAAGGTGCCGGGGACAATATGAACACACATGTAATTGGTTGACTTCACGTCCCGTCTCACAACCGGGTAAGATCAAATAAACAAACAGCTTGCTTGCCCAATCCCTATTGAGAGGATTTCTTGAGCTTGAACTTCCTTTTGTAGCTCCGCTCACAAGGAATTCTTTTCATCCGCAATGAAGCTTATACCACCACTTGGTCAGTAAGGCCTGATTCAAAAAAAGATCAATCACCCCCTTCCCTACTTCAATGGAAAAGGGGGAATCGCCCTTTCACAGCCGCCCCTCCACAAAATTTATACCTATCCTTTCGCCTAAGATGATCACGAATGAAGACAGAGAATTGTGTAGATAGGAGGAGGGAACGAACCAACCCAAAAAAACAAATAAAAGGGAATGAGAGAAATGATCGGAACGATTGAGGAAAGAAAGAGAATGGCGGCCCCTTTCCTTTCGCCCAGGGGGCATCGTCATCGGGGACAGGCTTCGAGGGTTCTTCCATATCTAGATATAGAGATAGATGATGATAGATATCTAGATCTTTCTATAGATAGATCCTTTGAGAAATTTCTATTGATCCGCTTTCAAGATCTATGAACAAGAGAGATCCAAAAAATCTCCATGTAAAAAAAAAGAGATGAATAGATAGGGCTGAGCCGATAGCAGGACTGGGTACGATGATGGGG
>NW_021286951.1:0-1056 GCF_002162155.2 Triticum dicoccoides
ATATATATAATAATAAATAAAAATGATTAATTAATTAAGTAAATAATTAATTTAATTAATCCTGATAAATTAAACCTAATGACTAATTAACCTAATTAACTACTATTAATTAAACTTAACTAAGATAATTAGTTAACAGGGTATGACGAACGGGACCCACATGTCAGGGTTGACCAAGTCAACCCTGTTGACTGCTGACGTCAGCATGACATCATGCTGACGTCATAAATTCATTTTCAAATTAAATAATTAATTAATTAAATTCCAGAAATTAATATAATCTTTAGAAAATCATATCTTTTAATCCGTAACTCGGATTAAAATATTTTCAACACGAAAGTTGCTCAGAACGACGAGACGAATCCGGATACGCAACCCGTTCGTCCGCCACACACCCCTAACCTATCGAACTCGCAACTTTCCCCCTCCGGCTCCTCTGCCCGAAAACACGAAACACCGGGAATACTTTCCCGGATGTTTTCCCCCCTTCACCGGTATCACCTACTACCGCGTTAGGGCACACCGAACACCGCGTATTGCCTTGTTATATTTTGTGATGCTTTGTTTGCTCTGTATTCATTATTTCTTCCCCCTCTTCTCTCCGGTAGACTACGGGACCGACGCTGCTGCTGACCAGTTCGACTACGGAGTTGACGACTCCTCTCTCTTGCCAGAGCAACCAGGCAAGCCCCCCCTTTGATCACCAGATATCGCCTATTCTCCTCTAAACTGCTTGCATTAGAGTAGTGTAGCATGTTACTGCTTTCATTAATCCTATTCTGATGCATAGCCTGACATTGTTGCTACACCTGTTGATACCTTACCTGCAATCCTAAATGCTTAGCATAGGATGCTAGTTTATCATCATTGGCCCTACATTCTTGTCAGTCTGCCTTGCTATACTATCGGGCCGTGATCACCTGGGAGGTGATCACGGGTATATACATACATACATACTATGCAGATGGTGACTAAAGTCGGGTCAGCTCATTGAGTACCCGCAAGTGATTCTGACGAGGGGGCTGAAAGGACAGGTGGCTCCATCCCGGTAGAGGT
>NW_021286952.1:0-1377 GCF_002162155.2 Triticum dicoccoides
CTCGTTTCCATCGGCTGTTCCGTCCAAGCCGGTTGGCTCCCACGCGTTCCGTTGCCTCCCGATGAACACGACGCATTCCATTGCCTCCCCATGAACACGATGACGATGCAGTTTCTCCATTCCGACCCATCCATGTACACGAGGCCTAGCTGTACGTATGCGCGAGTAGGCGTTCGAGACCCGCCCGTATGTACGTACGTGGCCGTATTTACTTTCTTGCACCCTAGCCATTGTACGTACGTGTACATGCTACGTGCGCGCCTCTACTACGACACGTGGGCGCCTCTACACCGACCAGTATGTACATACACATTTGCGACCAGAATGACACCGCTACGTATGCTTCGACCAGGTGGGTCCCGACTGTCAGACACTTCCTTGCATGCAAAGATGTAGCTTGTGGGTCCCAGCAGTCAGGGGGGCAAATCTTTTTTTTGCCCGGACGCACTTCCTTGCGTGCGGAGATGTAGCTGGTGGGTTCCAGCAGTCAGGGGGAAACGTTTTTTCGCGAAATACGGTTGCTCATCCGGTGGGTCCCTGCTGACAGGTGGAGGAATCATTATTTTCTGTGTAATAAGGAGGCACTTCCTTGCTGCGGCCGTGGACTCAGCTGTCAGCCTCTCCACGTACAGTACTCTTCTGATGGAAGTCGGTCGTTGACCACATTGACTACGCCGTGCCGAGAGCACCAAGGCGGTGGATGACAGCGAGGCCTAGGAAGGGGACGACGCGGAGCTGGGGAAGACGCGGCAGTGGATGCCCACATGGAGAGGAGTATGAGGGTTCACTGGTTCGGCTATGGTGTGAGGTTGCCATCGCCACAAAATAACAAGGGGTGTGGTTGAGTAGAGGGATGGCCTGGCCAGCGGTGGGAGTAGTAGCGGGCGGTGAGGCCTCCGCGGCATCACAGCCGACCACGGGAGGGAGGAGCACGTGGCACGACCGACGTTGGTTTGGGCGGCTAGAGCAAGAAGACCAGAGGTTGAAGAAGCACTACGGTCGTTGGATGAACATCGTACTGTAACTGGAGCTAGAATCGTTCATATTGACTAAGTTGACAAAGCCCTCCGTCCCCGTCAACTTGGTAGGCCCACAAGTCAGCCTCCCACTATGCTGGATTCCAGCTGGCAGGGGGAGTATTCAATTTTTTATGCGTAATAAGGAGGCACTTCCTTGCGTGCGAAGATAGCTGGTGGGTCCGACCTATCAGCGGGGGGCACATTTTTTTGTGAAATACAGAGGCCCTTCCGGTGGGTCCCAAATGTCAGGTGGAGGAATCATTATTTTGCGCGTAATAAGGAGGCATTTCATTGTGTGCGTCCGTGGATCCAGCTGTCAGCCTCTCCACGTACAGTCCATGTCCGATGGATGTCGTTC
>NW_021286953.1:0-779 GCF_002162155.2 Triticum dicoccoides
CCCCCTCCTCTCCCTCGCTCTCTCTCCCACACGGCCGAACACCACCGTCGCCGCCGTTCGCCATAGCAGCCATCTCCGGCCACCCCTCGCTCCCCCGACTAGCTCAGGAGCTCCGCCACAACCTCCTCTTCCTCCCCACCGCTCCACGGGCCTCCGGAAGCCCTGCATCGCCGCCACGTCGCCGTTCCCCTCTTCGGGCTCCGATCATCGTCGCCGTCGAATTCGTCGTCTCCAGCGCGTCCCCGAGCCCGCTAACCACCTCTGCAGCTCCGCGGTGAGCCCCCGGATCGTTTCCCCCTTCTCCCCTGGTCCCTCCCGACCTCTAGGCCCTAGCCCCACTTTGGCCGAGAGCTCCACGCCGCCGGCGATGTCGCCGTCGTGGCCACGGTCACCGTAGCACCCAACCGAGCACACTATCGTGCTCCACACCTCACTAGGATCACGCAGCACACACTAACGCCTCCCCAAACCCCCTGCAACATCGATCCCGACCGCACCCGAACTCCGGCGGCCGCAGCCGAGCTCGCCGCCGTCGACTCCGGCCACCCCAGGCCCAGCCACGGCCACCGTTCGACGCGCGGGAGCAAGAGCTTTCCAACGAGCCCAAGCACGGCCTCGCCCGTGCCTTGTAGCGCGATCCCGCGACGCGCCGCCGTCTCGGACCTCGCCGGCGTCACGTCGCCGGTGGGTTTGACCCACCTTGACCACGGCAGGACCCCCCCTGAGTCCCTGACAGGTGGGCCCAGCCCTGTAGCTAATTAGGATTAGCGCTAACCACT
>NW_021286954.1:0-909 GCF_002162155.2 Triticum dicoccoides
GTTAGGGCACACCGAACACCGCGTATTGCCTTGATATATTTTGTGGTGCTTTGTTTGCTCTGTATTCATTATTTCTTCCCCCTCTTCTCTCCGGTAGACTACGAGACCGACGCTGCTGCTGACCAGTTCGACTACGGAGTTGACGACCCCTCTCTCTTGCCAGAGCAACCAGGCAAGCCCCCCCTTTGATCACCAGATATCGCCTACTCTTCTCTATACTGCTTGCATTAGAGTAGTGTAGCATGTTACTGCTTTCCATTAATCCTATTCTGATGCATAGCCTGTCATTGCTGCTACAGTCATTGATACCTTACCCGCAATCCTAAATGCTTAGTATAGGATGCTAGTGTTCCATCAGTGACCCTACACTCTTGTCCGTCTGCCATGCTATACTACTGGGCTGTGATCACTTCGGGAGGTGATCACGGGCATATACTATATACTTTATACTGTTACATTACCTGTGATACTGTTCGGAGTTGGGGGCTGAAAGGACAGGTGGCTCCATCCCGGTAGAGGTGGGCCTGGGTTCCCGACGGCCCCCGACTGTTACTTTGTGGCGGAGCGGCAGGGCAGGTTGAGACCACCTAGGAGACAGGTGGGCCTGGCCCTGTTCGGCGTTCGCGGATACTTAACATGCTTAACGAGATCTTGGTATTTGATCTGAGTCGGCTACGAGCCTATACGCACTAACCATCTACGCGGGAGTAGTTATGGGTATCCCGGCGTCGTGGTATCAGCCGAAGCCTTCTTGACGTCAGCGACTGAGTGGCGCGCGCCGGGTTGGACTGCGTTAACGCAACTTCCTTTGTAATGGAGGTTGCTAGGTCTGCTCACCGGCCGCGTACGCAACGTGCAGGTGTGCTAAGGGCGATGGGCCCAGACCCCTGTGCGCTTAGGTTTAGACCG
>NW_021286955.1:0-3579 GCF_002162155.2 Triticum dicoccoides
CGAAGCAGCTATGTACTCCGATTCACACGTAGATCCCGCGACGACGCTTTGCTTAGAACTGCACCAACTGATAGCTCCACCATTCAATATAAACACATATTCGGTTTGTGACTTAGAGTCATCCGGATCAGTGTCAAAGCTTTCATCGACGTAACCATTTACGACAAGCTCTTTGTCACCTCCATAAACGAGAAACATATCCTTAGTCCTTTTCAGGTATTTCAGGATGTTCTTGACCGATGTCCAGTGATCAACTCCTGGATTACTTTGGTACCTCCCTACTAAACTAATAGCAAGGCACACAGCAGGTCTGGTACACAACATTGCAAACATGATAGAGCCTATGGCTGAAGCATAGGGAACACCTTTCATTTTCTCTCTATCTTCTGCAGTGGTCGGGCATTGAGTCTGACTCAACTTCACACCTTGTAACACAGGCAATAACTACCCTTTCTTTTCTTGATCCCTTTTGTACTTCTTCAAAACTTTATCAAGGTATGTGCTTTGTGAAAGTCCAATTAAGCGTCTTGATCTATCTCTATAGATCTTGATGCCCAATATATAAGCAGCTTCATCGAGGTCTTTCATTGAAAAACTCTTATTCAAGTATCTTTTTATGCTATCCAGAAATTCTATATCATTTCCAATCAACAATATGTCATCCACATATAATATTAGAAATGCTACAGATCTCCTACTGATACGTCTCCAACGTATCTATAATTTTTGGTTGCTCCATGCTATATTATCTACTGTTTTGGACTATATTGGGCTTTATTATCCACTTTTATATTATTTTTGGGACTAACCTATTAACCGGAGGCCGAGCCCAGAATTGCTATTTTTTTGCCTCTTTTAGGGTTTCGAAGAAAAGGAATATCAAACGGAGTCCAAACAGAATGAAACCTTCGGGAACGTGATTTTCTCACCGAATACAACTCAGGAGACTTGGACCCTACGTCAAGCCAATTAACAGGAGGCCACGAGGTAGGGGGACGCGCCTGCCTCCCCCAGGCGTGCCCTCCACCCTCGTGGGCCCCCTGTTGCTCCACTGACGTGCTTCTTCCTCATATATATATATATATCCATGTACCCCCAAATGATCAGATACGGAGCCAAAAACCTAATTCCACAGCCGCAACTTTCTGTATCCACGAGATCCCATCTTGGGGACTATTCCGGAGCTCCGCCGGAGGGGGCATCGATCACGGAGGGCTTCTACATCATCATCCAAGCCCCTCCGATGAAGTGTGAGTAGTTTACTTCAGACCTACGGGTCCGTAGTTAGTAGCTAGATGGCTTCTTCTCTTTTTTTGGATCTCAATACAATGTTCTCCCCGTCTCTCGTGGAGATCTATTCAATGTAATCTTCTTTTTGCGGTGTGTTTGTTGAGACCGATGAATTGTGGGTTTATGATCAAGTCTATCTATGAATAATATTTGAATCTTCTCTGAATTCTTTTATGTATGATTGGTTATCTTTGCAAGTCTCTTTGAATTATCAGTTTGGTTTGGCCTACTAGATTGGTTGTTCTTGCCATGGGAGAAGTGCTTAGCTTTGGGTTCGATCTTGCGGTGTCCTTTCCCAGTGACAGAAGGGGAAGCAAGGCACGTATTGTATTGTTGCCATCGAGGATAACAAGATGGGGTTTTATCATATTGCATGAAACTATCCCTCTACATCATGTCATCTTGCTTAAGGCGTTACTCTGTTTTTAACTTAATACTCTAGATGCATGTTGGATAGCGGTCGATGAGTGGAGTAATAGTAGTAGATGCAGGCAGGAGTCGGTCTACTTGTCTCGGACGTGATGCCTATATCCATGATCATACCTAGATATTCTCATAACTATGCCCAGTTCTGTCAATTGCTCAACAGTAATTTGTTCACCCACCGTAGAATACTTATGCTCTTGAGAGAAGCCACTAGTGAAACCTATGGCCCCCGGGTCTCTTTCTCATCATATCAATCTCCATCACTTTATTATTGCTTTGCTTTTACTTTGCTTTTACTTTTCACTTTGCATCTCTATACCAAAAATACCAAAAATATTATTTATCATCTCTATCAGATTTCACTTTCGTAAGTGACTGTGAAGGGATTGACAACCCCTAAGCGCGTTGGTTGCGTTGAGCTATTGTTTTTGTGTAGGTACGAGGGACTCGCGCATAGCCTCCTACTGGATTGATACCTTGGTTCTCAAAAACTGAGGGAAATACTTACGCTACTTTGCTGTATCATCCTCTCCTCTTCGGGGAAATCCAACGCAGTGCTCAAGAGGTAGCAAGAAGAATTTCTGGCGCCGTTGTCGGGGAGTCTGCGCAAAAGTCAACATACCAAGTACCCATCACAATCCCTATCTCCCGCATTACATTATTTGCCATTTGCCTCTCATTTTCCTCTCCCCCACTTCACCCTTGCCGTTTTATTCGCCCTCTCTCTCTCTCTATCCTCCCTCTCTATTTGCCTCTTTTGCCTTTTCTTGTTTGCTCGTATGGTTGGATTAGTTGTTTATTTATTACTAAACAGAGAACCTAAGATCTATGGATCCTCATCCGCTTGCTAAGCTTTTTAAGAGATCCAATTATGATGAACCAATTGATAGTGAGTTTTGTGCACTAGATTATATTTATGAAGTTTTGCTTGAAATTCATGAATCTGAAAATTGTGATGAAGTACTTTATGGAGTGATTCACGATAGATCTTTGAATAAAAAGCATGATTGCAATTATTTTACTATAAATTCTCTTGATGTCAATTGTGCTAATAATATGCAAAACCCTAAGCTTGGGGATGCTAGTTTTGCTATGTCTACTACTTGTTGTAATGATCATGATTGGGGTGATTCTTCTTTTGATCTTGAAAATTTATTTAAGCCCCATGATGAATATGAGATTGATAATAGTGTTTGCAATATTATTGAAAGTGGGTTTGAAGAGGTCATGACTTTAGTTAATGTTAATCCCACTATTTTGGAAGAGTGTCAACTTTGCATGCATGTGGATCGTGTTGAAAATATTTGATGTGATAGCTATTTTGTTGAATTTGCTTATGATCCCACATGCAATTATTATGAGAGAGGAAAATATGGTGTTAGAAATTTTCATGTTACTAAATTACCTCTCGTTATGTTGAGATTGCTATTGTTTCTTTCCGCTTCCTTGCATATGCTAGTTTTTGCTTGCCTTGATAATTTGTTTGCCTATAAGATGTCTATGCATAGGAAGTTTGTTAGACTTAGATGTGTTTGTCACGTGTTTTATGATGCTCTCTTTGTGCTTCAATTCTTGTCTTTCATGAAAGCATCATTGAAATATTATGCCTAGCTATAAGGCTTTAAAGAAAAGCGCTTGTTGGGAGACAACCCAATATTTATCCTTGCTGTTATTTAATAAATAAATTATTTAGCCTCTGTTTTTTTTGTGTTTTTGTGTTTAATTAGTGTTTGTGCCAAGTAGAACCGTTGGGAAGACTTGGGGAAAGTCTTGTTGAACTTGCTGTAATAAACAGAAACTTTAGCGCTCATGAGAACTGCTGTCATTTTTATTTGGAGAGTGCCATTTAGTTAATTCTTATTG
>NW_021286956.1:0-1109 GCF_002162155.2 Triticum dicoccoides
GGTAGGCCTTGCTCGGCACGGTCCGCCTCCTCCTTGTCCCATATAGGCTCCGCCACTCTGTAACCGCCGGGACCGAGTGTGTGTTCCCCTATGTTCAGCTCCCGCATTTGTTTCCCCCACTCACTTGATTGGGAGCTTGCGGTGCTCGAGCAATTGATCTTGAAGTCGTTGTAGTCATCTTCGGTGATTGAAGGATTTTTCTCCTTGATCTTCTCATAACTCTCACCTTTCTCGATCATTCTCTTCACATTGCTTTTCCAAGTAGACAGGGCCTTGCTCATCTTCGTGAGGGCAGCATTGTTCACTTTATTCCCTTTGAGGCTTGTGTTTTCGAATTCAGCGGGGAACTTGTATCGTTCGTGCAGCTTCGTGAAGAGGAGGTGGCGCAAATTCCCCCGGTCAGGATGCCTCAGGTTCTCGGTGTTGATCGAGACGGTGCTCCGGACAATGCACCCGAGCTGAAGCGAGTACCCCTTGACTATTCGTTCGGGCGCCGTTGGATTCCCGTTGGAGTCCACTTCAGTAACTTCCTCATTGAGGGTGCGGAGCACGATCGGGCGCCGGTCCTTCCGTTGCCTCTTCGGCTGGCTGCTATCTGTGCGTGCGCCGCCATCATCAGTGGTGGCATCCTCGGCGGCACCATCAGTGGTGGCATCAGTGTGGTCATCCTCGGCGGCACCATCCCTGGTCTCAGGATCGGTGGGGAAGGCGGCGGCCTCATACAAGTGAGGTTGTTCCTCCATCTCCTGGGACAGCTCCCAGAATGCCTTGCCGCCCGAACCCCCGGCCTCATCGTTGTGGGCCATGTTTCTCTCTAAATAGAAACAAAGTTTGGTCAAAAAGTTGGTTATTGTCAAGGAACAAGATCATGGTCTCATCATTTAGGGTTTGTCGACACCGAGGCATCCTAAAATCTAAGCTTTTATCATTGAGGGTTTTTCGACGCCAAGGCACCCTAAAAGCCTAACTTTTCATCATTTCGGTTTTTATCGACACCGAGGCACCCTAAAAGCCATGCATTAGTCACAAGTACGCCGGGGCACTTGATCCTACTTAATTAACTACTAAGATACCCCGGCCCATGCATTAGTCACAAGTACCCCATATGT
>NW_021286957.1:0-1564 GCF_002162155.2 Triticum dicoccoides
AGGACCCCGACTCAATGCCACATCGATCTAGCATGTAACACCTCATATCATTTTGCGGCCTCACGCACGGTATTCCCACGGGTGTCGTCTTACCTTTGCCCGGGACCGTTTGCGTCTTTTGGCACACGTATATGATAGTGTCGCTAGCATCCATATGATAAGGAGCCCGGGCTGACATGGCTAGTCGTAAACCCAAAGTGGCACAAACCTACAGGGACAGGCATCCATGACCCAGCATCGAACGTGTCGGTCATCAGCGAGTGAATCCAGGCTATAGCACTGGGCTAGCAGGACTCCGGTGAACCGGGCTGTAGCGGGCTAACAGGACTCCGGTATTCATCGCGTGACATTTCCCTGAAGGGACAGACACAGGAACGACGAAGGACACATGCCGGCCAGCCTAAGTGTTCCGGAGCAGTAGCAAGCTACCATGGCTCAGTGGAAACACCAGGAGACATTTCCCGGTAAGAGAGGCTACCAAGGATAAACAACTAGGTTGTCAGATCCGACACATACCAAGCATTTCAATAACATACACACAATATGCTCGATATGTGCAAATACAACATGGCATCACAACATGACTCTACAACTCAAGTATTTATTCATTAGGCTCCGAGGAGCGAGATATTACAAACAGGGGTCTCATGACCCAACATTCAGAGCATACATATCAAAACACAAGCGGAAGCTATCATGTCTGAGTACAGACATCTATAAATGAAAAAGGCTGAGAAGCCTGACTATCTACCAAATCCTGCTGAGGCACAAGATCGTAGCTGAGGTAACAAGCTAAACGTCGAAGTCCACATGGAACTACTAGTGAGACTGAAGTCTCTCTGCAAAAACATAAAATAGGCAAACGTGAGTACAAATGTACCCAGCAAGACTTACATCAGAACTAACTACATATGCATCATTTTCAACAAGGGGATGGTGGGGTTTAACTGCAGCAAGCCAGCTTTGACTCGGTGGCTATCCTAAACTACGACAGCAAGCGACTCTTTTGAGGTGGCGCACACGAGTCCACATATTCACCATATCAATACACCACTATGGATCCGCTCCCGTCTCCCTACGAGAACGCCATCCATAGCACTCACGCTTAACTTGCGCATTTTAAAGTATCCACTTTCACTTGTCTATGAACTGATATAAGCAACCCAGAAGTCCTTTACCGCGGACACGGCTATTCGAATAGATGATGTTAACCCTGCAGGGGTGTACTTCTTCATACATGTTTCCACCACTTAGCGTCTGCACACGACATGTGCTCGGCAGACTTCAAGCGAAAGCCGACGTGGGTGTAGACCACGACCTACCTAAACACCTAAGTCTCTAGTCCAGGTTTATCGCCTATTCGGGTTCCATCCATGAGGAGATCCGGCCGGAGTTTCGCTCACAGCCCCAAACGATGTGAACAGGGTTCCGTGACACCAAACGGGTGCCCGGTTTACCCGGCCACGTGCCTACCGCATCACAGCCCACCCCTACGGTCAGCGCTGTCCACGGCCTCCAGCATACTACAAACACCAGAAACTACTTGCAACTCCTGGACAGAGGA
>NW_021286958.1:0-1238 GCF_002162155.2 Triticum dicoccoides
CACACATACGGACTCTAAAAATAGCCTATACTTATGTATTTCGAAATTACATGGGCCTGGCCCAATAATAAGGTGACGCAGCACCTAAAATAGCCTCGGGACGAAATTTATGAAGTGGCATCTTGTATATTTCGTCCAAGGCTTCATGCACCCATTATGGTGGCTTCAAAGTCCTGAAATCATCACTTGTAACTCCGTTCTTGTTTCCCTTGCGCATGCCATCATCTCCATGCTTGTTCTTGCTCCAATGTTCATCCTTCTCCAAGCTAGGCCCTTCATTTGTAAGCAAAACAAATGTATCCAATTTAGGCAGCATCATATTCTCATGAACATTAGAATCATTACCAAGAAACGAAAGTACCTGGTAATTTAGTTGGCGTGCACGAGCTCTAGTAATTGGTCCAGTATGTATAGCAGCAGGGGCTGTGGGGGTAACAATTGTATTGATGTCCTCATCATCCTCCCCTTCTTGAAATGAAGTCGTCCTCGACGGAAGTTCATCTTCCTCACCCAAATAAGGCTTCAAATCTGCAATGTTAAAAGTGGGACTAACCCCAAAATCTGCAGGCAGCTCAAGTTTATATGCATTATCATTTATTTTCTCTAACACCTTAAAGGGACCATCAGCACGTGGCATTAACTTTGATTTGCGCAAATCAGGAAATCTATCCTTACGCAAATGTAACCAAACAAGATCTCCAGGTGCAAACACAACATGTTTTCTACCCTTATCTCCAGCAAGTTTATATTTAGCATTCATGCGCTCAATGCTTTCCTTAGTTAACTCATGCATTTTTAAAATCAATTCAACACGTTGTTTAGCATCAAAATTAACCTTCTCCGAAGATGGAAGAGGCAACAAATCAATAGGTGCACGAGGTAGGAAATCATACACAACTTCAAAAGGGCACATCTTAGTAGTAGAATGCAATGAACGATTATAAGCAAATTCAATATGAGGCAAGCATTCCTCCCACATTTTCTTATTATTCTTCAAAACAGCCCTAAGCATAGTAGACAACGTTCTATTGACTACTTCAGTTTGTCCATCAGTTTGGGGGTGACAAGTAGTACTAAAAAGCAGTTTAGTCCCCAACTTAGCCCATAAACATCTCCAAAAGTGGCTAAGAAATTTAGTATCACGATCTGAAACAATAGTATTTGGCACACCATGCAAGCGAATAATTTCACGAAAGAACAAATCAGCAACATTAACAGCATCATCGCTTTTATGACAT
>NW_021286959.1:0-1420 GCF_002162155.2 Triticum dicoccoides
ACTCATCGCCGGCGTATCTGACGTGGCGTCGTCATTAGCGCTAATGACCCCACTAACTAACCCCCAGAGCCACTGACAGCCGGGCCCCACGGTCTAACTAACCGGCTAACTAAAATAGATTAAGTTTAATCTAATTGCAGTGGCCCCACGCGTCGGCGTTGACCTCGCTGACGTGGCCTTTGACCGGCCCCACATGTCTGTGACTCCAGCCAGCACTGTGTCACTGACGTGTGGCCCCCACACGTCAGATTTGACCCGGGGCAGCCCTGTTGACTTGCTGACGCAAGCATGACGCAGTGCTGATGTCATAACTCATTTTCTGGATTGAATATAATTCAGAAATTCCAGAAAATGCCTAAAACTTCAATAAATCATAGAAATTCAACCGTAACTCCAAATTGAATAAATTATATATGAAAAATTATCAGAAAAATTCAAGGAATCCATCTGTACCATTTCCATGCATGTTAGAACAACTTATAGATGCTGTTTAGCACAATCATATAAAGGGCATTTATTTAATCACATATGGAGTTTGAATTTGAATTTTATATTCAAACCAACTTCATTTAATCTGGTTTTAGATGCATTAGCCCAAAACACATTCATTTTGCCATGTCATAGCATGCATCATATTGTGCATTGCATTGATCGTGTTTTTTTCTGTATTGCCGGTATTTGTCCCCTCTCGATAGACGTGTACCGATGATGTGATCGTTGACACTGATGAAGACTCAATGTTATCTTCAGAAGTGCCAGGCAAGCAAAACCCCCTTGTTCATTCCGATACAATCCTACTCTCTCGCTCCTGCTCTCTTTTACTGCATTAGGACAACACCGATTCATCTGTTACTTACTGCGGTAGCTGAACCCCTTTATCCTCTGCATGACCTGTCATTGCCACAGTAAATAGATGAAACCCACTAGCATGAGTAGGAATTGTTTGAGCCCTATTGTGCCTACTCATTCATGCTTGTTTGTCATGCCTGCTACTGCTTAGAGTTGAGTCAGGTCTGATTCATCGGGGATGAATCAGAGGCGTGTGAACATGTCCTACTGTGTGTGAGCTAAGTGTGTGAACACGATTTGGTAAAGGTAGCGGTGAGAGGCCATGCAGGAGTACATGGTGGGTTGTCTCATTGCAGCCGTCCTCAGGAACTGAGTTCTGTGTTTGTGATCCATGATTCAGCTACTACCATACATTGGGCCCTGAAATATGACCCCGCTCGACTTCTTATTCACCCTTGTCCTCTGTCCAGGAGTTGCAAGTAGTTTCTGGTGTTTGTAGTATGCTGGAGGCCGTGGACAGCGCTGACCGTAGGGGTGGGCTGTGATGCGGTAGGCACGTGGCCGGGTATACCAGGCGCCCGTTTGGTGTCACGGAACCCTGTTCACATCGTTTGGGGCTGTGAGCGAAACT
>NW_021286960.1:0-1035 GCF_002162155.2 Triticum dicoccoides
ATGTAGCCACTCTCGGGGGCGATGTGTCACATGGTGGAGATGATGTAGTCCTGACAACAACGGATGTGGTTGTCATAGTATGCCTAGTAGTTGAAGGAACAATCATATCAACTCTTGGAATGTGCACCGTGCGCTTGTTCTCCTCGTGGCCAACACGTCGTTTTATTTCCTGTTCAGCTTTGCAAGCAAGATGAAACAAATGGTCCATAGGATAACACTCTTCATGAATTAGTATCTCTTGAATATCACGGTTTAATCCTCCCCAAAATCTATCCATAAAATCATCTTCACTTTCTTCTAAAGAGGAATGCAACAAGGTAGTTCGTAAATCATCATAATATTTTGTTACAGTTTCACTACCTTGTTTTAAGTGTTGCAACTTCTTAATCATGTCACGAGTATAATAAGCAGGGACAAAAGTATGTCGCATGGCAAGTTTCGAATCATCCCAAGTAGTAGGTATATAATCAGGG
The DNA here is from genome assembly GCF_002162155.2 of Triticum dicoccoides. Classification (NCBI taxonomy): domain Eukaryota; kingdom Viridiplantae; phylum Streptophyta; class Magnoliopsida; order Poales; family Poaceae; genus Triticum; species Triticum dicoccoides. The sequence goes on from NW_021286960.1 coordinate 474, forward strand.
TGTAACCGACAATATTCACTCCACCAAACCAAAGCATAACCAGTGAAAGAACCAACCGCAACCTTAACCTTTTTATGTTCATCGAAATTATGGGAAGCAAATATATTTTTCATGTCGAAGTCCCATTCAATATATAAAGCAGGTTTAAAACGGCCATTAAATGGTGGTATAGATACATTAACCTGATCATGTGCATTTGGATGTTTGTGCACCTCTCGTGACGGTTGTGGTATTTGCAAAGGTGGTGGCACGTCTCCCGCGATCGACAAAGCCCATGAATTGACTCTGGATCCTGTCATGATTAGTAGAACAAGAAACAAAATCCAAAAATAATGTTCCTATAACTACTAGGATGTGGTGGTAAAACGCTCACAGTAAAGCAAATATCAATGTCTTACAAGTTCTTACCATGCAGCAGGCGGTGATCGGCAACCTGCGGTGTCAAGTAACTCCGAATATTGAGTAAAGCGATTGCCAGGGGAGCGTACGTATACACGGTGTAGAAATATGTGGAGCTGGGTTGGCTATATATGGTAGCAAAAGATTAGCAATAATCAATTCA
>NW_021286961.1:0-1165 GCF_002162155.2 Triticum dicoccoides
ACCGGTATTTCACCACCATGGTTATACCCGAAGCCAAATCCAAGACCGCGGGCGCAAACGTCACCGCGAAAAATGAGCCATGGGTACTGGCTTCCCAAGTGGACCAATGCTTCTTCATTACCGACCCGCCAAAGCCCAGTCGTGTTGTCGTGAGGAGAGGCAAAAGGAAGATCATCGGAATGGATGGAGTAGCCAATGAGCAAGACTTCGACAAGTACGGCGACCCGAGGATCGAACATGACGACGATGATGAAGTAGCAGCATACACCACAAGAAGAAGCAGGACCACCCTACCTAAAGGACGTCCGTTCCACAGAAGAACTCCATATGCGAAAAAGAAGGGCAAGAAGATTGTGAACAGATAGCTAGCTAAGATCGATTGTATTTAAATCGTAGCCTTCATTTCTCGATTGTATTTCATGGGTACTTTTTGAACTATCATGAATATTTTAAATTTCATGGACACTCGATCTCGATCCCGGCCCCCTCCATCTCGATCGCTATCCCACCTCGCCAGATCCGGTCCCCCTCGCCGCCGAGCACCCCCCCAGTCCACCGGCCGCCGCCGCCGACCCCCCGCACCCTCGATTCCCCTACTCAACCGCCGCCGCCGACCCCCCACACCCCGCGCACCGTATTATAAAAAAAATAAGTATCAAACAGCTTTTTAAATGCTACTGTCTTATAAAAAAATATTACTGTTATTATTTAAACAAGTTTGAACATATTTAAACACAAATAAGTATGAAACAACTTTTTAAATGCTAAAAAAATTGTGGAGCCTGGGAGTCGAACCCAGGACCTCCTGGTGTGAGAACTGGCTGCTGACCAGTCGAGCTAGTAGAGGGGACTTGATGTGGATCAGTTCTGGTGGTACATAACCTGTTGGCTCGAGTTGAAATAAAAAAAATACTAATGGCGCACCACGGTGAGGTGCGCCATTAGTATGGACATGCTAATGGCGCACCACGGTGAGGTGCGCCATTAGTATTGTGCCCCTTCGCCCGATCCCCCTTCCCTCTCCCCCTTCGCCCGATCCCCCCTTTCCCTCTCCCCCTCGCCAGTTCCCTCTCCCTCTCGATCCACCGCCGCCGCCGCCGCTGCCCTAACCCTCCCCCTCGCCCTCGCCCTCGCCCTCTCCCTCCCTCGCCCTCTCCTCGCCTTC
>NW_021286962.1:0-742 GCF_002162155.2 Triticum dicoccoides
GATGGGCCAAGAACGTCATAAAAGAAGACCGGTATTTCACCACCATGGTTATACCCGAAGCCAAATCCAAGACCGCGGGCGCAAACGTCACCGCGAAAAATGAGCCATGGGTACTGGCTTCCCAAGTGGACCAATGCTTCTTCATTACCGACCCGCCAAAGCCCAGTCGTGTTGTCGTGAGGAGAGGCAAAAGGAAGATCATCGGAATGGATGGAGTCGCCAATGAGCAAGACTTCGACAAGTACGGCGACCCGAGGATCGAACATGACGACGATGATGAAGTAGCAGCATACACCACAAGAAGAAGCAGGACCACCCTACCTAAAGGACGTCCGTTCCACAGAAGAACTCCATTTGCGAAAAAGAAGGGCAAGAAGATTGTGAACAGATAGCTAGCTAAGATCGATTGTATTTAAATCGTAGCCTTCATTTCTCGATTGTATTTCATGGGTACTTTTTGAACTATCATGAATATTTTGAAATTTCATGGACACTCGATCTCGATCCCGGCCCCCTCCATCTCGATCGCTATCCCACCTCGCCAGATCCGGTCCCCCTCGCCGCCGAGCACCCCCCCAGTCCACCGGCCGCCGCCGCCGACCCCCCGCACCCTCGATTCCCCTACTCAACCGCCGCCGCCAACCCCCCGCACCCCGCGCACCGTCTTATAAAAAAAATAAGTATCAAACAGCTTTTTAAATGCTACTGTCTTATAAAAAAATATTACTGTTATTATTTAAAC
>NW_021286963.1:0-1261 GCF_002162155.2 Triticum dicoccoides
AATAGACCTAGCTCATGATGCCACTGTTGGGGAACGTAGCAGAAATTCAAAAAATTTCCTACGTAACACCAAGATCTATCTATGGAGAGACCAGCAACGAGTAGAAAGGAGAGTGCATCTACATACCCTTGTAGATCGCTAAGCGGAAGCGTTCAAGTGAACGGGGTTGATGGAGTCGTACTCGTCGTGATTCAGATCACCGATGATCAAGTGCCGAACGGACGGCACCTCCGCGTTCAACACACGTACAGCCCGGTGACGTCTCCCACGCCTTGATCCAGCAAGGAGAGAGGGAGAGGTTGAGGAAGAATCCATCCAACAGCAGCACAACGGCGTGGTGGTGGTGGAGGAGCGTGGCAATCCCTGCAGGGCTTCGCCAAGCACCTACGGGAGAGGAGATGTGTCACGGGAGGGAGAGGGAGGCAACCAAAGGCCTTAGGTATGATTGCTCCTCCTTTTCCCCACTATATATAGGGCCAAGGGAGAGGGGGAGGGCGCAGCCTTGCCCCCTCCTCCAAGGAAGGGGTGCGGCTAAGGATGGGGAGGAGTCCATCCTCCCCAAGGCACCTCGGAGGTGCCTTCCCCCTTTAGGACTCTCCCCTTTTTCCTTTATCTTGGCGCATGGGCCTCTAGGGGCTGGTGCCCTTGGCCCATGTAGGCCAAGCCGCACCCCCTACAGCCCATGTGGCCCCCCGGGGCAGGTGGCCCCACCCGGTGGGCCCCCGGGACCCTTCCGGTGGTCCCGGTACAATACCGATGACCCCGAAACTTGTCCCGATTGCCGAAACAGGACTTCCTATATATAAATCTTTACCTCCGGACCATTCCGGAACTCCTCGTGACGTCCGGGATCTCATCCGGGACTCCGAAAAACATTCGGTAACCACATACAAGCTTCCTTTATAACCCTAGCGTCATCGAACCTTAAGTGTGTAGACCCTACGGGTTCGGGAGACATGCAGACATGACCGAGACGTTCTCCGGTCAATAACCAACAGCGGGATCTGGATACCCATGATGGCTCCCACATGTTCCACGATGATCTCATCGGATGAACCACGATGTCAAGGACTCAATCGATCCCGTATACAATTCCCTTTGTCTAGCGGTATTTTACTTGCCCGAGATTCGATCGTCGGTATACCAATACCTTGTTCAATCTCGTTACCGGCAAGTCTCTTTACTCGTTCCGTAACACATCATCCCGTGATCAACTCCTTGGTCACATTTGCGCAAATGATGATGTCCTACCGAGTGGGCC
>NW_021286964.1:0-1167 GCF_002162155.2 Triticum dicoccoides
CTAATGGGCCAAGGGCACCAGCCCCACATAGGCCCATGCGCCTAGGGTTTAAGGGGGAAAGAGTCCTAGGAGGGGAAGGCACCTCCTAGGTGCCTTGGGGGGGAGGGAAACCCCCCTTGGCCGCCGCACCCCCTAGGAGATTGGATCTCCTAGGGCCGGCCACCACCCCTTGGCACCCCTATATATAGTGGGGGAGAGGAGGGACTTCATACCTGAACGCCTTGGCCTTTGGTTGCCTCCTTCTCCCTCTCCAACACCTCCTCCACCTCCATAGTGCTTAGCGAAGCTCTGCCGGAGTACTGCAGCTCCATCAACACCACGCCGTCGTGCTGCTGCTGGTGCCATCTCCCTCAACCTCTCCTCCCTCCCTTGCTGGATCAAGAAGGAGGAGACGTGGTTGTTCCGTACGTGTGTTGAACGCGGAGGTGCCGTCCGTTCGGCGCTGGTCATCGGTGATTTGGATCACGTCAAGTACGACTACATCATCACCGTTCTTTTGAACGCTTCCGCTCGCGATCTACAAAGGTATGTAGATGCATCTAATCACTCGTTGCTAGATGAACTCCTAGATGATCTTGGTGAAACGAGTAGGAAAATTTTTGTTTTCTGCAACGTTCCCCAACAGTGGCATCATGAGCTAGGTCTATGCGTAGTTCTTCTTGCGTGAGTAGAACACAATTTGTTGTGGGCGTAGATTTGTCAACTCTCTTGCCGTTACTAGTCCTTTCTTGCTTCAGCGATATTGTGGGATGAAGCGGCCCGGACCAACCTTACACGTACGCTTACGTGAGACCGGTTCCACCGACTAACATGCACTAGTTGCATAAGGTGGCTGGCGGGTGTCTGTCTCTCCTACTTTAGTTGGAGCGGAATCGATGAACAGGGTCCTTATGAAGGGTAAATAGAAGTTGACAAATCACGTTGTGGCTTTAACGTAGGTAAGAAAACGTTCTTGCTAGAACCCTAATTCAGCCACGTAAAACTTGCAACAACAATTAGAGGACGTCTAACTTGTTTTTGCAGCAAGTGGTTTGTGATATGATATGGCCAAAGTTGTGATGAATGATGAATGATCTATATGTGATGTATGAGATGTTCATGCTATTGTAATAGGATTCACGACTTGCATGTCGATGAGTATGACAACCGGCAGGAGCCATAGGAGTT
>NW_021286965.1:0-547 GCF_002162155.2 Triticum dicoccoides
AGACTGGGTGGCACTGGTGTCCCGTGCTCGTCTCGGCGTTCGTCGTCGCTACCGCAACGACGTCCGCCTCGACTCGCGTTACACTAAGACAGGGAGGCAGTGGTGTCACGTACTCGTCTCGGCGTGCGTCGTTGCTACCGCGTCGATGTCCGCATCGACTCGCATTACGCTAAGAAAGGGTAGCACTGGTGTCACGTGCTCGTCTCGGCATCCGTCGTCGCTACCGCGACGACGTCCGCCTCGACTCGCATTACGCTAAGACTGGGAGGCAGTGGTGACACGTGCTCGTCTCGGCGGCCGTCGTCGCTACCGCGACGACCTCTGCCTCGACTCGCGTTACGCTAAGACAGGGAGGCAGTGGTGTCACGTGCTCGTCTCGGCGTCCATCGTTGCTACCGCGACGATGTCCGCCTCGACTCGCGTTACGCTAAGACAGGGAGGCACTGGTGTCACGTGCTCGTCTCGGTGTCCGTCGTCGCTACCGCGACGACGTCCGCCTCGACTCGCTTACGCTAAGACAGGGTTGCAGTACTGTCACATGCTCGTC
>NW_021286966.1:0-984 GCF_002162155.2 Triticum dicoccoides
TTGATCATAAGAGGTAATGACAAAGGTACTGATCTTCCATCTCTACATGAGAATGATGAATGCCTTGTCAATTTGAATGCACCATCTGATGAGCTACCCACTACTTTGATCACACCACCTATTTTAGAGGACTACGTTGATAATTTGACTTTGCCATGTGATCAAACAACTGAAATACCAACAATTTTGAGTGCACCCATTGAATTAACTATTGATGCAAAAGAACCAATGTTTAATCATTTTGATATGACCTCTAATTTTGGTGATGATTCTGTGTTGAATGACTTATTGCATGTTTGCTTATTTAAGCATGTTGTAGCATGTAAATTTGATGCAAGTAAGGTTTATTCACCAATGTTGGGATGGTTTAATGATGAACATTGTCAATCTTTTGAAATGAATAAGAGCTTCACTTATATGTGCAAACTGAGTTGCAATATTTTCATGCCTTCTACTTCTTGTGCTAATTTTTTGGCTTTAGATTTTATGAACTATGCAAGTTACTCATCTATCATGTGTCATATATGCAAAATCAAGGAAAGTAAAAATGGATGACATATACATATACAACATGTACACCTTGTCTCTTTTGTTAGCCACATTTCAGATTAAGCAACGCCGAGGACGGCTTTATTTTCAAGAAGGGGAGGATGATGAGGACATGACTACCTTGGATATGACCAAAAATATTGCATATATGCATATTTGTCAGGTGATTTCTAGTGCAAACTATTCAATAATCTATTTATGTTATCCAGAACAAAAATACTTCACACACTTTTGTGTTTTGTCTAATTGCAGGTGTATGGGACATTTGTACAATCCACATATGAAGATAAGGAAGAAAGAGATGTTTATTTGCTGTCCAAAAAGTTCTCTCACGTCACTTTTGGCCCAAGAGAAGATAGAGTCCAAGTCTCTCACGTTCTGGATTCAGATTCGGACTGCACAGACATACCTGACTCAAAACGCACACAAGTTTTT
>NW_021286967.1:0-1646 GCF_002162155.2 Triticum dicoccoides
CACCGGTTGCAGCATTGAGCATATTTGGTGGTAGCATCGCCCTACCCGCCACATGCACCCTCCTCGAGATATCCTGCGGTGAAGGTGGCCCGTCCTGAGCACGGATCGTACTCGGTGCCGGCTGGCTCGCACCCTTCTTAGTCTTTCTTTTGCGTGCCTTCTTCTTCTCCTGTAATGGGACCGAGTTCTGCTCACAGACCGCCTTCTTGAGTGTGTTGGGGCTGATAATATTTCGCACCTCGCCTATCTGAGGCTCGGTGAAGTCGGCAGCTGGAGGCGTCTCCTGAGAGCTGAACGCCAGACGGCGCCTGTTGCAACTTGGCTTCTCCGTGGTACGAGCTAGATCGCACACGTCTTTTGTTGGGTTTGGTTCTTGAGAAGGAGGCCCCATGAAGTCGCCATCGTACCCATGCTCGGCAAAGTACTGATCGACGTTGCCAAATGTATCATCGTCGTCGTCGTCGTCGTTCTGATCCTATGCCATATGCATGTTTGGATCCAGTGGCATAGGGATGTCCGGCACCGTTACGGCGGTCTTGCCATGGGGCCGACTTGGCGCCGGCACGACTGGCGGTGTTGTCTTTGGGGTGGTGTCCCCCGCCCCCAAACGAATCTGGCTCTTCGGCCAAAGCAGGGGCCAACTCAGGCAGGCGCTGAGGGTCATCACGTCATCATCGTCGGCCCCGACGGGTCGAATCGGAGGTAACAAGTCGTCGCGGGTGGTGGTGTGGGTGCTCCGGCGACGGTGGTGTGGACGGGGCGGCGTCCGGGCCACCGGCGACGAGGGCGGCGGGGCGATGGCGAGTCGGCCTGGCCACCGGAGTCGGCCGGGCGAGGTCAACGGCGAGCGCCCCCTCTTCCTCCTCCTTCTCCGTGGGGAAAGCGGCGGGGCGGCGGCGTCGGGAGAGGAGAGGGCGGCGTCGCAGCGTCTCACGACGTCGGGGCGGCGTCGCGGCGTCGGGGCGGCGTCGAGGCGGCGGGGCAGCGGCGTCGGGAGAGGAGAGGAGAGGGGAAGGGGATCGAGGGCGAGGGCGAGAAGGGGATCGAGGGCCGGGGAGGAAAAATATGGATGGGGGCACAATACTAATGGCGCACCACCCCCCGGTGCGCCATAAGTATATCCACACTAATGGCGCACCTCACCCTGGTGCGCCATTAGTATTTTTTTTTGATTTCTGCTCGAGCCAACAGGTTATCTCCCACCTGACCTGATCCACACCAAGTCCCCTCTACTAGCTCGACTGGTCAGTAGCCAGTTCTCACACCAGGAGGTCCTGGGTTCGACTCCCAGGCTCCACAAATTTTTTTTATCATTTAAAAAGCTGTTTGATACTTATTTATGTTTAAATATCTTCAAACTTGTTTAAATAATAACAGTAATATTTTTTTATAAGACAGTAGCATTTAAAAAGCTGTTTGATACTTATTTTTTTTATAAGACGGTGCGCGGGGTGCGGGGGGTCGGCGGCGGCGGTTGGGTAGGGGAATCGAGGGTGCGGTGGGTCGGCGGCGGCGGCCGGTGGACTTGGGGGGTGCTCGGCGCCGAGGGGGACCGGATCTGGCGAGGTGGGATAGCGGTCGAGATGGAGGGGGATCGAGGTGGGCTCCACAATTTTTTTTTAGCATTTAAAAAGCTGTTTGATACT
>NW_021286968.1:0-1291 GCF_002162155.2 Triticum dicoccoides
TCTTAGTGTCTAGTTCGTTTAGAGTTTCGAGTTTTGTTCACATTAGTCACGCCACCGCTGCATCATTATCTCTTCCGCTGTCCACCACCCATCCATCAATTTCCACCACGTGCTACCCACCATTCATTGTCATAATAATAGTTGAGATCGTTCACATCTTCACTTGATCCAATCTGCATCTTATCTAGTTTGTTTTGGAAAGAGGGAGAAAAAAAGAGAGAAAAAAACGAGAGAAAAAAAAGGAAAAAAAAAGTCAGGGAAAAAAAAGGAGGAAAAGAAAAAAAAGTGTGAGAAAAAAAAAAGAGGAGAAAAAAAACCAAAAAATCGAATCTATCTAGAATCAATCTCGTACCTGAATTCGGATTGGAATCTGTTTTGCACACTGTTCAGTAAAACAGGTGTATCTTCCTTATACGAAGTCCGTTTTGGCTCCGTGAGTACTCAAATTGAAGCTAGAGACGAGCCGCATCTAAATAGTTGCAGAAGCTAGTTCAATATTTGACACCTCAAAATCGGCTTATAAATAGGTCTTTTTGCCCTCTGAAGTTCGTGAACACAGCTTGTTCCAATTTTTCAGGCCAGTTTTAGAATTCTTTGACTCCTCATATCAACTCGGAATTGAGTGATTCTTTTTGCATTGGAAAGCTTGAGTTAGTAGCATTCTTTGAAAGAATTTATCAGAAAATTGTCTCAAACTTTTCAAGAGGAAAGTTGGAGAGAGAGTTGTTGTATATCCTGCTTGGCAGTTGTTTTTATCATTATCTTCACTGCCGTTGTGATCTTCACTTATATCTTGCTGTCAAAAGCTACTTAGTATCCTTCATTGATGCTAGTTGTGCTACGCCATGACCTCATTAGTGTTCTAGGCTCGCGTCTCTAGTCCGGTCTAGCCTAGGACCAGCACAGTACCGTCGTTGAGCGTTTATTCAACATTGCATCTTTGAATTGATTATTGCTAATCTTTTGCTACCATATATAGCCAACCCAGCTCCACATATTTCTACACCGTGTATACGTACGCTCCCCTGGCAATCGCTTTACTCAATATTCGGAGTTACTTGACACCGCTGGTTGCCGATCACCGCCTGCTGCATGGTAAGAACTTGTAAGACATTGATATTTGCTTTACTGTGAGCGTTTTACCACCACATCCTAGTAGTTATAGGAACATTATTTTTGGGTTTTATTTCTTGTTCTACTAATCATGACAGGATCCAGAGTCAATTCATGGGCTTTGTCGATCGCGGGAGACGTGCCACCACCTTTGCAAATACCACAACCGTCACGAGAG
>NW_021286969.1:0-1073 GCF_002162155.2 Triticum dicoccoides
TTGTATGTGAACGTTAGAATCTAACACCCGATCATCACGTGGTGCTTCGAAACACGAACTGTCGCAACGGTGCACAGTTAGGGGAGAACACTTCTTGAAATTGTTGTAAGGGATCATCTTATTTACTACCGTCGTTCTAAGCAAATAAGATGTATAAACATGATAAACATCACATGCAATCAAATAATGACATGATATGGCCATCATCACTTTGCTCCTTTTGATCTCCATCTTCGGGGCTCCATGATCATCATCGTCACCGGCATGACACCATGATCTCCATCATCATGATCTCCATCATCGTGTCTTCATGAAGTTGCCTCGCCAACTATTACTTCTACTACTATGGCTAACGGTTAGCAATAAAGTAAAGTAATTACATGACGTTTAAGTTGACACGCAGGTCACAAATAAATAAAGACAACTCCTATGGCTCCTGCCGGTTGTCATACTCATCGACATGCAAGTCGTGATTCCTATTACAAGAACATGATCAATCTCATACATCACATATATCATTCATCACATCCTTTTGGCCATATCACATCACATAGCATACCCTACAAAAACAAGTTAGACGTCCTCTAATTGTTGTTTGCATGTTTTACGTGGCTGCTATGGGTTTCTAGCAAGAACGTTTCTTATCTACGCATGAACCACAACGTGATATGCCAATTGCTATTTACCCTTCATAAGGACCCTTTTCATCGAATCCGATCCGACTAAAGTGGGAGAGACAGACACCCGCCAGCCACCTTATGCAACTAGTGCATGTTTGTCGGTGGAACCGGTCTCACGTAAGCGTACGTGTAAGGTTGGTCCGGGCCGCTTCATCCCACGATGCCGCCGAATCAAGATAAGACTAGTAACGGCAAGCATATTGAACAATATCGACGCCCACAACTACTTTGTGTTCTACTCGTGCAAAGAATCTACGCAATAGACCTAGCTCATGATGCCACTGTTGGGGAACGTAGCAGAAATTCAAAATTTTCCTACGTGTCACCAAGATCTATCTATGGAGAGACTAGCAACGAGGGGAAGGAGAGTGCATCTACATACCCTTGTAGATC
>NW_021286970.1:0-3236 GCF_002162155.2 Triticum dicoccoides
GCACAAGCGAGCAGTATTTTTTTGGATTCGCACGCTCGCCGCGAGCAGATTAAGTACTTATGGGTCCGACACGGACTCCTAATGACAAAATTATGACCGTCTTAGTGAGTATCTGTCCATTCTATGGCAGTCCTTGAAAGTACTTCATTTTCTCGTGCGCTTTTTGCCTCACTGCCCCAAAAATTCTTGTCCTTTATAGTGGAGACATCGTTTCCACATATATATTGACCGATGCCAGGAATGCCCTTTAGTTCCTGGCTTTCACGTGCATGAGTTACAGCATGCCATCCGGCGAAAACAAGGAGAATAAGGCATATAGCCGCTGGATTTTCTTCAATTTACGGCCAAATGAGATTGCCTGGATCATAGAGCATCTGCAGAAAGGTACGTTTGTCCCTACCAGGGGGGCTAATGTCTATAAGCAACATAATCTCTCGAATTTCCTTCAAAAGGAAGTGCAAATGGGTTCAGAAACTTGTCTGAAAAACAGCGACGAATGATGTTCCTTGACTTTCAGGGCCAAAAAGTCCTACTTAAGGCTGAATTTGAGGGTACTCCGGGCCTCCTGGCGCAAGCGGGGAGTATTTTTTGGATTCGCGTGCTCGCTGCGAGCAGTTTGAGTACTTATGGGTCTGACACGGACTCTGAATGACAAAATTATGACTGTTTTAGTGAACATCTGTCCATTCTATGGCAGTCCTTGAAAGTACTTCATTTTCTCGTGCGCTTTTTGCCTGACTGCCCCAAAATTTCTTGTCATCTATAGTGGAGATATCCTTTCCACATATATATTGACCGATGCCAGGAATGCCCTTTTGTTCTTGGCTTTCACGCGCATGAGTTACAGCATGCCATCCGGGAAAACAAGGAGAATCAGGCATATAGCCGCTGGATTTTCTTCAATTTACGGCCAAATGAGATTTCCCGGATCATAGAGCATCTGTAGAAAGGTATGTTTGTCCCTACCAGGGGGGCTAATGTCTATAAGCAACATAATATCTCGAATTTCGTTCAAAAGGAAGTGCCAATGGGTTCAGAAACTTGTCTGAAAAACAGCGACGAATGATGTTATTTGACTTTCAGGGCCAAAAAGTCCCGCTTAAGGCTGAATTTGAGGGTACTCCGGGCCTCCTGGCGCAAGCGGGGAGTATTTTTCGGATTCGCACGCTCGCCGCGAGCAGTTTGAGTACTTATGGGTCCGACACGGACTCCTAATGACAAAATTATGACCGTCTTAGAGAGCATCTGTCCATTCTATGGCAGTCCTTGAAAGTACTTCATTTTCTCGTGCACTTTTTGCCTGACTGCCCCAAAATTTCTTGTCCTCTATAGTGGAGATATCGTTTCCACATATATATTGACCGATGCCAGGAATGCCCTTTAGTTCTTGGCTTTCACGTGCATGAGTTACCGCATGCCATCCGGCGAAAACAAGGAGAGTAAGGCATATAGCCGCTGGATTTTCTTTAATTTACGGCCAAATGAGATTGCCCGGATCATAGAGCATCTGTAGAAAGGTACGTTTGTCCCTACCAGGGGGGCTAATGTCTATAAGCAACATAATCTCTCGAATTTCCTTCAAAAGGAAGTGCCAATGGGTTCAGAAACTTGTCTGAAAAACTGCGACGAATGATGTTCTTTGACTTTCAGGGCCAAAAAAGTCCTGCTTAAGGCTGAATTTGAGGGTACTCTGGGCCTCCTAGCGCAACCGGGGAGTAGTTTTTTGGATTCGTGCGCTCGCCGTGAGCAGATTAAGTACTTATGGGTCCGACACGGACTCCTAATGACAAAATTATGACCGTCTTAGTGAGCATCTGTCCATTCTATGGCAGTCCTTGAAAGTACTTCATTTTCTCGTGCGCTTTTTGCCTCACTGCCCCAAAATTTCTTGTCCTTTATAGTGGAGATATCATTTCCACATATATATTGACCGATGCAAGGAATGCCCTTTCGTTCTTGGCTTTCACATGCATGAGTTACAGCATGCCATCCGGCAAAAACAAGGAGAAAAAGGCATGTAGCCGCTGGATTTTCTTCAATTTACGGCCAAATGAGATTGCCCTGATCATAGAGCATCTGCATAAAGGTACGTTTGTCCCTACCAGGGGGGCTAATGTCTATAAGCAATATAATCTCTCGAATTTCCTTCAAAAGGAAGTGCCAATGGGTTCAGAAACTTGTCTGAAAAACAGCGACGAATGATGTTCCTTGACTTTCAGGGCCAAAAAGTCCTACTTAAGGCTGAATTTGAGGGTACTCCGGGCCTCCTGGCGCAAGCGGGGAGTATTTTTTGGATTCGCGTGCTCGCTGCGAGCAGTTTGATTACTTATGGGTCTGACACGGACTCTGAATGACAAAATTATGACTGTTTTAGTGAACATCTGTCCATTCTATGGCAGTCCTTGAAAGTACTTCATTTTCTCGTGCGCTTTTTGCCTGACTGCCCCAAAATTTCTTGTCATCTATAGTGGAGATATCCTTTCCACATATATATTGACCGATGCCAGGAATGCCCTTTTGTTCTTGGCTTTCACGCGCATGAGTTACAGCATGCCATCCGGCGAAAACAAGGAGAATCAGGCATATAGCCGCTGGATTTTCTTCAATTTACGGCCAAATGAGATTTCCCGGATCATAGAGCATCTGCAGAAAGGTATGTTTGTCCCTACCAGGGGGGCTAATGTCTATAAGCAACATAATATCTCGAATTTCTTTCAAAAGGAAGTGCCAATGGGTTCAGAAACTTGTCTGAAAAACAGCGACGAATGATGTTATTTGACTTTCAGGGCCAAAAAGTCCCGCTTAAGGCTGAATTTGAGGGTACTCCGGGCCTCCTGGCGCAAGCGGGGAGTATTTTTCGGATTCGCACGCTCGCCGCGAGCAGTTTGAGTACTTATGGGTCCGACACGGACTCCTAATGACAAAATTATGACCGTCTTAGTGAGCATCTGTCCATTCTATGGCAGTCCTTGAAAGTACTTCATTTTCTCGTGCACTTTTTGCCTGACTGCCCCAAAATTTCTTGTCCTCTATAGTGGAGATATCGTTTCCACATATATATTGACCGATGCCAGGAATGCCCTTTAGTTCTTGGCTTTCACGTGCATGCGTTACAGCATGCCATCCGGCGAAAACAAGGAGAGTAAGGCATATAGCCGCTGGATTTTCTTCAATTTACGGCCAAATGAGATTGCCCGGATCATAGAGCATCTGTAGAAAGGTACGTTTGTCCCTAC
>NW_021286971.1:0-1203 GCF_002162155.2 Triticum dicoccoides
CTTTTTTTTGTTAGTTTTGTTTTCTGTTTTTTTTTATACTTTTTTCTTTTAGTTTCCTATTATTTTAGTTTTAGTAAATTACCAAAGTGGCACCTAAATAGGATTTTACAAATTATGCCACTGCCACAATAGTTTAATACTTATAACAATTTAGTTTTGAAAATGTTTATTATTTTTAAAGCATTAAAATAATTGTTTTTGCTACTCTTTTATTCATATAACAGTATTTAAACATTTTATAAAAGTGTGGTTTCTCCACCATAATTATCTATGCAATATTTGGTTCACTCCGAACATTTTAGTTTTAATATTTGAAAACTTTTATTGTTTGCCTATTTTTGAATTTGAATTTGAATCGGTTTCGAACTAACTCGAGATTAGCAACTATAAACGAGGTGACGTGGCACCATTAGCAGAGGTTACTGTAGCTTGATTATCCGGGCGTCACAATTCTCCTCCACTATAAGAAATCTCGTCCCGAGATTTAAGAGGGGGACTAAGGGGGGAGGGATTGGGTTACGAAAATTCTAACGAGCGTTCTCGGTCTTGGTTGCTCTTCCTGAAGAGGTCGATCCATTACATTGATGTCTTCAGTCCTCTCCTTCAGGTCATCATGATGAAGTTTGTCGTCCTTTCTTCGGGGTTCCATCGTACTTACGAAAGGTTAAAGGGTGGGTATTCCGAGAGAATGGACCTCTGCAGGTTTGACTATCTGGTCGATAACATCGGGGAGGGTGGCGGAAGTAACTCTCGAATTGAAACTTAAGAAAATATCAAGAGCAGAGTAAGGAGGTATCCTGGGAAGTTTCGAGCGGGCAGGCAATCGTTCGATGTCTGACATGTGGCGTGAAAGGGGTTCGAAGCCACGAGAATAAGTATTTGTCTGATACCAGATTGAAGGTGGCTCATGAATTACATACGAGGCCACGCGCGAGGAACAACCTTGGGTACAGGGGGGTACAGGAGAGTCAGGTTTCGATCCTGTGGAACTGTGGGTTATGGGCCCACAATGTGGGTTAAAAGTAGGAAAAGCGTTGACGTCTTGCACCATCATGCAAGCAAGGCATGTCAGAGGATAGCCTATCAGTTATGTCGGCAACAATGTCGGTACCAAGGGCGAGGGACGAAGAGAACCATTTTCCTGCTCGTTGAACGAGGCGGGCCAATAGGCAAGGTTCTCGTCCATCGGTGGCTACCGAAATG
>NW_021286972.1:0-1055 GCF_002162155.2 Triticum dicoccoides
TAGTAGAACAAGAAACAAAACCCAAAAATAATGTTCCTATAACTACTAGGATGTGGTGGTAAAACGCTCACAGTAAAGCAAATATCAATGTCTTACAAGTTCTTACCATGCAGCAGGCGGTGATCGGCAACCAGCGGTGTCAAGTAACTCCGAATATTGAGTAAAGCGATTGCCAGGGGAGCGTACGTATACACGGTGTAGAAATATGTGGAGCTGGGTTGGCTATATATGGTAGCAAAAGATTAGCAATAATCAATTCAAAGATGCAATGTTGAATAAACGCTCAACGACGGTACTGTGCTGGTCCTAGGCTAGACCGGACTAGAGACGCGAGCCTAGAACACTAATGAGGTCACGTCGTAGCACAACTAGCATCAATGAAGGATACTAAGTAGCTCTAGACAGCAAGATATAAGTGAAGATCACAACGACAGTAAAGATAATGAGGTGGAACAACAGCCAAGCAGGATATATCAACAACTTTGTCTCCAACTTTCCTCTGAAAAAGTTTGTGCCGATTTTTTTGTTTTTTTTTCTTCTCTCTTTTTTTTCCTCACACTTTTTTTCTTTCTCTCCTTTTTTTTCTCTGACTTTTTTTTCCTTTTTTTTCTCTCGTTTTTTTCTCTCTTTTTTCTCCCTCTTTCCAAAACAAACTAGATAAGATGCAGATTGGATCAAGTGAAGATGTGAACGATCTCAACTATTATTATGACAATGAATGGTGGGTAGCACGTGGTGGAAATTGATGGATGGGTGGTGGACAGCGGAAGAGATAATGATGCAGCGGTGGCGTGACTAATGTGAACAGAACTTGAAACTCTAAACGAACTAGACACTAAGACCAGCAACTCGACACGACGATGCAACCGATAATTCAACTATGCAAGCAATGAAAAGAAAATTGCAAAGGCTCAGACTGGCTTGGACCAAGGATGAATAGATCTAACTCTTTTTTGTGGCTTTTTCTTGGACAATAGGTAAGAAAATAAATCTAATCTAGGAAAACTGGAAATTCTCACCGAGAACCTGAAAACTGATACCACTTGATAGAGGCG
>NW_021286973.1:0-2273 GCF_002162155.2 Triticum dicoccoides
TACTTGACGCAAGCAAAACTTAAAGAGTTGTTATGATACATGTGGCATGTGTACACATTGTATTTCATATGCAGTACTTATTTTTCAGCTGCGCACCTATAGACCTGCTTTACTCAATAATTAACATCGATCGCTGCTAGTATTAGCAGTACATACCAATGGATGGACATATCATGCAGGGAACTTGTCTATATGCGATTTTTCAAATGAAACACAACAAATCTCCGGGACCGGATGGTTTTCCGGCGGAGTTTTATCAATTTTTTTGGGATATGTTAAAGTCTGACCTGGTTCAATTGTTTAATGAACTGCATGCTCATAGACTAGACATCTCCGGACTCAATTTTGGTGAAATTATCCTTTTACCAAAGATAAAGGATGCCAATCGGATTCAACAATATAGACCGATTTGCTTATTAAACGTGAGCTTTAAAATTTTCACCAAGGTCGCGACTAACCGGCTGAATGGGGTCGCAGACCATGTAGTCAAACCAACACAAACAACTTTCATGCAAGGATGGAACATCTTAGACGGTGTTGCTGTCCTACATGAAACTGTTCATGAGCTCCACCGTAAAAAGTTGAATGGGGTCATCTTTAAGATTGACTTCGAGAAAGCTTATGATAAGGTGAAGTGGCCTTTTTTGCTTCAAACTCTTCGTATGAAAGAGTTTTCCCATACTTGGTGCCGATGGGTTGAGAACTTTGTGTCTGGAGGTAGTGTGGCTATCAAGGTGAACGATGACGTAGGCAATTATTTCCAGACTAGGAAGGGGCTACGCCAAGGCGACCCCGCATTACCTATCCTTTTCAACATCGTGGATGATATGCTAGTTACTCTCATTGAGAGGGCCAAGCTAGCTGGTCAAATCACCGGGGTCATTCCTCATCTAGTAGAAGGAGGCCTGTCAATCTTATAGTATGCGGATGACACCATTTTGTTTTTGAATCACGACCTAGAAAAGGCTAGAAACCTCAAATTGTTATTATGTGCTTTTGAGGATCTTTCTGGCCTTAAGATAAACTTTCATAAGAGTGAACTTTTCTGCTTTGGCGAAGCCGCAGAAACTTCACAAGAATATGCTGATATTTTTGGATGCCAACTAGGCCAATTTCCGATTCGATATCTAGGTATTCCTATTCATTATCGGCCTTTGACAATCGCTGAATGGAAACATGTTGAAGAGAGACTGGAGAAACGGTTGGCGAGCTGGAAGGCCAAACTCTTGTCCTATGGGGGCCGACTAGTTCTGATCAACTCGGTTCTTACCAACATGGTCCTTTACATGCTATCTTTTTTTCATCTGCCAAAAGGTGTTCTCCAACGCCTTGATTATTTTAGAACAAGGTTTTTTTGGCAGAGTGACAATGAAAAAAAGAAATATCGCTTGGCTAGGTGGAATATATTATGTCGTCCTAAAAGCCAAGGGAGACTCGGAATCCAGGATCTTGAGATAAAAAACATTGCATTGCTCAGCAAATGGGTATACAGATTACTCACTGAGGATGGTGTTTGGCAGGAGATCATTCGTAATAAATATGTTGGGTCCAAAGCAATCTCCCAGGTCTACTGGAAACCAGGTGACTCTCATTTTTGGAGTGGGGTTATGAAAGCTAAAGAATTCTTTTTCCAATTTGGCACTTTCTCGGTTAGGGACGGCTCCCAGATTCGATTATGGGAAGACACCTGGCTTGGGACTACTCCTCTAAATGTGCAATACCCAAGCTTATACCGGATAGTTAGACATAAGTTTGTCACGATTAAGACGGTATTGGGACAAGAACACCCGGATATTTCTTTTCGCAGAACGATTTTTGGACCTCGTCTGACTGCATGGAACGATTTGCTGACTCGTTTGGGAGCTGTCCAACTGTCGGCTGAATCGAACATCTTTAAATGGAACCTGCATCTGAATGGAAGATTTTCGGTTAAATCCATGTATGATGCATTGGTTCATAACGAGGTTCCATCTGATAATAGAAAAATGTGGAAGCTTAAGATTCCTCTAAAAGTGAAAAATTTTCTATGGTTTCTCAACAAAGGAGTTATCTTAACTAGGGACAATCTAGCTCGACGAAACTGGCAAGGCTGCAAAAAATGTGTTTTCTGCAATCATAATGAATCCATTAAACACCTATTTTTTGATTGCAAGTTTGCTAGATCGGTATGGGCAATAGTCCAAATTGCTTCGAATCTATATCCTCCACGCAGCGTACGGAAAATGTTTGGCAATTGGTTGAGGGGAATAGATAAACAATTGTCTAAGCACATT
>NW_021286974.1:0-990 GCF_002162155.2 Triticum dicoccoides
TAGTAGAACAAGAAACAAAACCCAAAAATAATGTTCCTATAACTACTAGGATGTGGTGGTAAAACGCTCACAGTAAAGCAAATATCAATGTCTTACAAGTTCTTACCATGCAGCAGGCGGTGATCGGCAACCAGCGGTGTCAAGTAACTCCGAATATTGAGTAAAGCGATTGCCAGGGGAGCGTACGTATACACGGTGTAGAAATATGTGGAGCTGGGTTGGCTATATATGGTAGCAAAAGATTAGCAATAATCAATTCAAAGATGCAATGTTGAATAAACGCTCAACGACGGTACTGTGCTGGTCCTAGGCTAGACCGGACTAGAGACGCGAGCCTAGAACACTAATGAGGTCACGTCGTAGCACAACTAGCATCAATGAAGGATACTAAGTAGCTCTAGACAGCAAGATATAAGTGAAGATCACAACGACAGTAAAGATAATGAGGTGGAACAACAGCCAAGCAGGATATATCAACAACTTTGTCTCCAACTTTCCTCTGAAAAAGTTTGTGCCGATTTTTTTGTTTTTTTTTCTTCTCTCTTTTTTTTCCTCACACTTTTTTTTTTCTTTCTCTCCTTTTTTTCTCTGACTTTTTTTTCCTTTTTTTTCTCTCGTTTTTTTTCTCTCTTTTTTCTCCCTCTTTCCAAAACAAACTAGATAAGATGCAGATTGGATCAAGTGAAGATGTGAACGATCTCAACTATTATTATGACAATGAATGGTGGGTAGCACGTGGTGGAAATTGATGGATGGGTGGTGGACAGCGGAAGAGATAATGATGCAGCGGTGGCGTGACTAATGTGAACAGAACTCGAAACTCTAAACGAACTAGACACTAAGACCAGCAACTCGACACGACGATGCAACCGATAATTCAACTATGCAAGCAATGAAAAGAAAATTGCAAAGGCTCAGACTGGCTTGGACCAAGGATGAATAGATCTAACTCTTTTTTGTGGCTTTTTCTTGGACAATAGGTAAGAAAAT
>NW_021286975.1:0-1775 GCF_002162155.2 Triticum dicoccoides
CATCGATACCTTTACCAAATCGTGTTCACCACACCACTCTCATTACCGACATAATCATTTCACTCCAGCCCATCACCCAGATGAACCAGACCTGACACGACTCTAAGCATAGCAGGCATAGCAAGGTAGGAACAACACATACATATGGCTCAAGCAACTCCTACACATGCTAGTGGGTTTCATCTAGTTACTGTGGCAATGACAGGTCATGCAGAGGAAATGGGTTCAACTACCGTAGCACACAGCAGTTTGAATCGCGTTGTCTTAATGCAGTAAAAGAGAGCAGGAGCGAGAACATGGGATTGTATCGATATGATCAAATGGTTGGTTGCTTGCCTGGCACTTCTGAAGATAACATTGAGTCTTCATCAGTGTCAACGATCACATCATCGGTATCACGTCTATCGAGAGGGGACAAATACCGGCAATTACAGAAAAACACGATCAATGCAATGCACAATATGATGCATTCTATGACATGGCAATATGAATGTGTTTTGGGCTAATGCACCTAAAACCAGATTAAATGAAGTTGGTTTGAATCCAAGATTCAAATTCAAACTCCATATGTGGATATTTAAATGCCATTAGTATGATTTGTGCTAAACAGCATCTATAAGTTGTTCTAACATGCATGAAAATGGTATAGATGGATTCCTTGAATTTTTCTGATAATTTTTCATATATAAATTATTTAATTTGGAGTTACGGTTGAATTTCTATGAATTTTAGAAGTTTATACAAATTTCTGGAATTTCCTGAATATTTTCAAATCCAGAAAATACTTATTGCGTCAGCCTGATGTCATGATGACGTCAGCAGGTCAACGTGGCACAGTCTGGTCAACCCCTGACCGGTGGGTCCCGAGTGTCAGCGTCTAACTAAACTAACCTAGCTTAGTTAAACTAACCTAACCTAATTAGCCGGGCGGGGCCCGCGGGTCAGTGAGAGAGAGGGGGTCAAACCCGGGTCAAACTCACCGGAGTTGACCCGAGGCTCGTCGCCGGCGAGGCCAGGGACGGCAGAGAGCGTCGGGATTCGCCCTCCGATGACCAAAAGAGCGGCGGAGGGGCTCTACGGGATGCCCAGACCCGCGCGCATCTAACAGGGCCAACGGAAGAAGCTAGGGTGGCCGGAGGCGACGGCAATCATGACGACGGCGGCGGCCGGAGTTCGGGTGGTGGCGGGTTTGGCGCTACGAGCGGTGGTTTGGCGCGCTGAGGGCACTGGGGAGAAGCTCTTGCTCCTACGCATCCAAAGGAACGGACGGGAGGCCGCGAGGTGGCCGGAGTTGAGCACGGCGTCGACCTCGGCGGCGGCCGGAGCTCGGGCGAGCTCGGGGTTGGGGTTAGGGAACACGGCAGGAGGAGCTGGGGCGTGCTACGGACTCCTGAGATCGCGGTGAGCACGTCAGTGGGCTCGGATACGAGCTGGGGTGGCTGTGGCCACGACCACGCCATGGCCGGCGGCGAGAAACTCTCGGCCGCGGTGGAGGAAGAGGCTAGGGGATGAGTGCGAGCTTGAGGGAAGGGGGAAGAGGAAGAGAGGCTCACAGGGGTTGCATCGGTGGCCTCGGGGAGCTCGGGGAGGCGTCAGAGGCGGCAAATCGACAGCGGTGAGCTTCGGTGGCCGGCGACGGAACGGCGATGGTGGCGGCGTTGCAGGGCTTCCGGAGACCCGTGGAGCGGTGGGGAGGAAGAGGAGGTCGAGGCGGAGCCTCTGGGCTAGTCGGGGGAGCGAGGGAAGGGCGGTGGCTGTGGTTACGGCGAGCGGCG
>NW_021286976.1:0-506 GCF_002162155.2 Triticum dicoccoides
CCGCACCCTCCCCCGCTCCACCGGCATTGTTGTTTGATGATATTTTTAAAAAATTATTACTGTCTTATAAAAAAAATTACAGTTATGATTTAAACAAGTTTGAACATATTTAAACACAAATAAGTATCAAACAGCATTTTAAATGCATAAAAAAAATTGTGGAGCCTAGGAATCGAACCCAGGACCTCCTGGTGTGAGAACTGGCACCTGACCAGTCGAGCTAGTAGAGGGGAGTTGATGTGGATAAGGTCAGGTGGGAGATAACTTGTTGGCTCGAGCGGAAATAAAAAAATACTAATGGCGCACCAGGTCGAGGTGCGCCATTAGCATGTATATACTTATGGCGCACCGAGGGGTGGTGCGCCATTAGTATTGTGCCCCCCTACTTCGTATCCCCTCTCTCTCCCTCGCCCGAGCCCTCGCCCTCGATCCCCTCTCTCTCCCTCGCCCGAGCCCTCGCCCTCGATCCCCTCTCTCTCCCTCGCCCGAGCCCTCGCCCTCGATCC
>NW_021286977.1:0-2021 GCF_002162155.2 Triticum dicoccoides
TACACCACACTGTAGAAGAAGTCATCGTTCATTTATACACCATACTGCAGAACATCAGAGCAAGTAAGCAATGCACCCATTAACAAAAATTAAGGGCATCTCTCTCGTGATTGCTTCATGACATAACTGACCCATTTGCTACACCAGAAGTAACTACAGTTCTCTATGACATGAAGATCTCAATAACTATAGAATTTGAACTTAATTCAACCAAATCACAAGATTTACTACTAAAACTTGCAGTGTTGGGGAAAATGAAATTAGAAAGAAAACTATATTGTAAGTCAAATACAATGCACCAGAAGCACCAGTTCTCTATAACTCTTATCTCTGAAATTGTAAGAAAGACACTAGCAACACACTAAATAATCAACTACAACCAAAATTATGCACTTATATACTAAAAAAATACAGTAACCAGTCAATCGCAAAGTTCTTCCACTCATTAAACAACTCGACTCGGTAATGAAATAACAAGTAACTTCATGTTCTAGGAACAGATATTGCAATAAACCTATAATGTAAAACAGAGAGAGAGAGAGAGAGAGAGAGAGAGAGAGAGGGCGGGAGGGAGGGAGGGAGGGAGGGAGAGAGAGAGAACTATAGTTACTTCTGGTGTGCCTACCGCAACACCCGACGATGTCCATCGCCAATCGTCCCGAGTTCACGCACATCAAATGGTCGCCGTTCAGCCGTGATAATGGTCGCCACACATCAGTACAACCCACTACAGAATCTTCCTCTCAATTGGGATTTTTTTTTCTGCTGCATGCGTCCTTGCACTAGTTGGCAACAAAATAAGGACGGCGCATCCCCGACTTTTCTGACTTAATTCCGCTCTGGTTACCCTTCCAAGAAATCGACCGAAACACACCAGCACTGCTTGCCCACCAGCAAGGCTGAATCGAACGCGTCACAAATATTAGTATTCGAGGAAACATACATACTCCATATATGGTGACCGTAGATGAAACTTAGAGATATAGTATATATATAAGATAGTCTAGCCAGGTCGGTAGGCTCTTTTCTTGTGTAGATCGGAACGGTACCATCGATGGTTCATGACCCTGTGTACCGGTGCAGATAAGGTTTGACTTTTGGCTCCACTTAAGCTTGGACATGAAATACACCGAATCAGATAGCCTCGTGTAGCAGCGGCGGTGACCATGTCATGGGGTGGTGTGTTCAATTCTATGTGCGGGCTCTTCTTGTGATAATTGACTTGCTACATGTGTCCTTTGTGGCGCCGCCTACACATCGAATCATCAAGAGATAGATAGATATTTCAAACGAAATAATTCAATGCACCACCGTCCAACCTACCCCCCCTTTTTTTGCGGGGGAAATAGCATTATATTACTCAATCACGACATCCTTACAATCATTCAAAGCTATCTCCACTACTTCAACTGGACCAGCACCTAACCAGGTCATGGTCCTACCTTGGGTTGTAGCAAAACTAGCTAAGCTATCACTAGCTTTATTTTGTGTTCTCGCGACATGAGAGATACAGGTTTTCCGAAGACCCATAAGGTACTTAATCTCTCTAACAATTGAAGCGTAAACAGATCGATCTGTGTCCGAGCTTGATATGAGAGAAACCACCTCAAGGGAATCCAACTCCAAAGCAACAGGCAGATCACTGCGTTGTAAAGCAAGTGATATACCCTCCATACATGCATGAAGCTCCGCCTCAAGGGGGTCTCTGCACGAATACAAAGCCCTGCATGCAGAAAAGTTAATAGCTCCCAGATGATCACACAAGATCATACCATCCATATGCGTCCTGCGCGGCGGCTTCGAAAAATTTGGCAACCAAGGTCCGGCTAATGTTATGCACTTGTTGTTCCAGTGCGCTAAGGTTGTGAAGGTCATGAGTTCATATAGAAGGCTTGCCAGATAAATCGGTCAGGCCAAGTTGTTCTCGAGCATCTCGTGTGCCTTTGAGAACCATCTGTTCGAGTCCTTGGTTTGCCAAATCTGAGAGAAACCATAGCGACTACTGCGTGGTACTTGTTGTT
>NW_021286978.1:0-1002 GCF_002162155.2 Triticum dicoccoides
AAACCATGAGGGGAGGGGAGGGGAGGGGAGGGGGGAGGAGGGAGGAGGGAGGAGGAGGTCGCCGGAGAGGAGGAGGAGGTCATCGGAGAGGAGAAGTATGGTGGAGGAGAGAAGGGAAGATGAAATGAAGAGAGGAGGAGAGGACCAGCCATATATACGGCATACTAATGGCGCACCGCGGGCAGGTGCGCCATTAGTAATTTTTTTTATTTTTTTGATTTATTTTGAATTTTGAAGGCGGGAAGATACTAATGGCGCACCACGGGCAGGTGCGCCATTAGTAATTGTTTTTTTATTTTTTTGACTTATTTTCAATTTTGAAGGAGGGAAGATACTAATGGCGCACCATGGTCAGGTGCGCCATTAGTAACTTTTTTTTATTTTTTTGACTTATTTTGAATTTTGAAGGCGGGAAGATAGTAATGGCGCACCATGGGTAGGTGCGCCATTAGTAAGTTTGAATTTTTTTGATTTTTTTTGCCTCTCTAGATCTTAAAAGCCCCGTATCTTTTTTTCTGTTAGGTTTTTGAGGATTTTGAAAATGTTTAACGGGGTTAGTATAGGCCACGGTGCGCCATTAGTATGCCTCCCAGGGGCCATGTATACCCAGGTGCTTTGGATACTAATGGCGCACCACAACTGGATGCGCCATTAGTAACCGCGGCATACTAATGGCGCACTGTCCTGTGATGCGCCATTAGTGATGCGCCATTTTGAATCTAGATCTAGATCGTGATTTTTTGCCCATTTTTTGCTCTTTTTTTGCTTGTTTTTTGGCACGACAATATTCTCAAATTTTGTTCCTGTTTTTGGGTCTTGTTGCCATGGTCTTTTGCCGGAGAGGAGTTCACCGGAGAGGAGGAGGAGGAGGTCGCTGGAGAGGAGGAAGGAGAAACCATGAGGGGATGGGAGGAGCTCACCGGAGAGGAGGGAGGAGGAGCTCACCGGAGAGGAGGGAGGAGGGGCTCACCGGAGAGGAGGGAGGAGGGGCTCACCGGAGAG
>NW_021286978.1:3199-4088 GCF_002162155.2 Triticum dicoccoides
GGGGAGGAGGGAGGAGGGAGGAGGGAGGAGGAGGTCGCCGGAGAGGAGGAGGAGGTCACCGGAGAGGAGAAGTATGGTGGAGGAGAGAAGGGAAGATGAAATGAAGAGAGGAGGAGAGGACCAGCCATATATACGGCATACTAATGGCGCACCTCGGGCAGGTGCGCCATTAGTAATTTTTTTTATTTTTTTGATTTATTTTGAATTTTGAAGGCGGGAAGATACTAATGGCGCACCACGGGCAGGTGCGCTATTAGTAATTGTTTTTTTATTTTTTTGACTTATTTTGAATTTTGTAGGAGGGAAGATACTAATGGCGCACCATTAGTAACTTTTTTTTTTTATTTTTTTGACTTATTTTGAGTTTTGAAGGCGGGAAGATAGTAATGGCACACCATGGGTAGGTGCGCCATTAGTAAGTTTGAATTTTTTTTTGATTTTTTTGCCTCTCTAGATCTTAAAAGCCCCGTATCTTTTTTTCTGTTAGGTTTTTGAGGATTTTGAAAATGTTTAATGGGGTTAGTATAGGCCACGGTGCGCCATTAGTATGCCTCCCAGGGGCCATGTATACCCAGGTGCTTTGGATACTAATGGCGCACCACAACTGGATGCGCCATTAGTAACCGCGGCATACTAATGGCAACCTGTCCTGTGATGCGCCATTAGTGATGCGCCATTTTGAATCTAGATCTGGATCGTGATTTTTTGCCCATTTTTTGCTTGTTTTTTGGCACGACAATATTCTCAAATTTTGTTCCTGTTTTTGGATCTTGTTGCCATGGTCTTTTGCCGGAGAGGAGTTCGGCGGAGAGGAGGAGGAGGAGGTCGCTGGAGAGGAGGAAGGAGAAACCATGAGGGGATGGGAGGAGCTCACGGAGAGGAGGGAGGA